>NC_137604.1:41475231-41750231 GCF_963280865.1 Gymnoscopelus braueri
GGCCTATACTGGCCGTGTGCACAAGAAACATGGCACTGATCTGTCCAGTGGTCTGTGAGATAAGCCCCGGCCACACAGACAGACTCACAGACCCATTTGTAGACGTCTTTCCTCTTGCAGAGGCGCGCTGTAAAAGCAACTGATATTCATTGGAAATCCTCCTTCAACAGATTTTTGATAATGTCAAAACATTATTCTTGTCATTATCAATCGGAGATGTTATACTTGGCTCCCAACAACTGCACAGTAAAATCCAGTGTTAATTTAACTCTGAGTGTCAAAATGTACCCATAAAGGTCTATTCTTAACATGTTGGATTTTTACTGGGTAAGGTACATGAGCAAGCAAAAAGGGGAAAACCTCTAATTAGCCAACGCTCCCGACGACCAGCTTCAATATAACACATTGTAAAACAGAAGCGGAGACGTGCTGGTAAACAAAATAGCAGCTTCCATTTCCAGTGGATGTTCACTTCCTTAGCTGCGTTCTGTCTGCTGTCTCCAGACAGCCAAACTAAATTTAGGAGGAGCGTATCCGACGCAGCTGTTTGTTCATCGTCCAAACGCTTGGATGAGCAGCCGTTCTGCAAGGCAGTTATTAGCATACTGCTGCCATGTTGTTTTTATGTACTGTATTCTCTAAGAGGTCAGTGGTAACAATAGCCCTGTGTGGACGAGACACCTGTTTTCAGTTGTTTTGGTGCTCTGTCACATTTCAGGTAGCATGATGTCTTTTCGTGCGTTGCATCATGATGAGATGGGTTAGGAGGAGGTTTAAAGAGTGACATGAATGTCGGCTGCTGATGTTAGACTACTGTGTGACTTTGTTACATAATCTGCTAATGTGCCTGCTATGCTAGCTACAAACTGAGGAATATGCTGTGACAATTCAAAACATTACTTGAGTGCATTAAGCCTAAGCCTGGGCCGAACAGTGTGTAGGCCTATAAGTATAATGTGCCTTTAGGGCCTGCTGTCTGGATAGGACAGGACATCATTTATTCAAATAATTGGTCATTTTGATGTGGGTTAGCTGCTCTTAAAAGCTATTGTAGCGTTACACATTTGCATGTATCTATTCATTGCATTTAAAATGGCACTAAATGTAGTTATTACAAGGATCAGTTTGAATGACCACAGAAACGTAACAATGAGCTTCTCTTCCTAGAACACCAGCATTACAAGGAGCCAAGCATTAGCGTCACAGTGGCCTGACAATACAATAATGTAAGAGAGATTACTATAATAAGAATGTTAGGGAGAGGTGAAGAAATGAAGAAAAGTGAAGGGAGAGAAGAGGTTTTCTTTCCCCCCCCCAATAGATGATGTGAGCATCTGTTTCCACTCTAGCTGTTTCAAAATACCAGAGGAAGAACTGTATTGTACTTTCTACAGTGATTCTACTTGTTGTTTGGCCGAAAAAGTAGACATACAGTACAATATACACAGCAGTTAATAGAGGTTAGGGTAGCAGTACTTACGGCTTTACATAGCAACAATAATAATAATCTATATCTACTATAAATGTGTGAAATTTCTGCATATGTGCGTACGTGTGTATCTGTAGTTCACGTATCTCGAGAACAGCCCAGGCATGAAGTCAGTCGGATAGGTGGTAGTCTAGTAATAATAATAATAATAATGATGATTCATTATTATTATAATTATCATTATATAACTATCAATAGCTAATGAAAATACATTTTTAGTTATTAGAACAGGCTTTCCATGTTTCTGACATGGAAATCATATTTATAGAATTGTAACATTATATTTAGTGTAAGAGAGTCAAATTCCCAGTGAGGTGCAAACCTGCTGGGCCAGTGAAAATAGACTCGGATTCAGATTGTGAACAAAGTGTGTGCACCAAGGAGTTTCTGTAGGACGGTGTGGCTCCTGCTGGAAGTAACCTCACTCCCCTCTGAAGTGATGTATGCTGGAGTTGACAGACAACAGAATCTGCTCAGTGGGCAGTTGCCAGGTTGTGACATCATCAGCTAAAAGCGGGCCCGAGTGGGGGCTCCATTAACAGAACTCCCGGGGTTGCCATGTCATGGATCATGATGGCTAAGGAGTTTGGGGGCAATGATAGTGAGTTTCGTGTCTAAGAAGAATGAATTGTATCGCAGCTGTCCTTCTTGTGAAATATTGAAGCCAGATGTTCTTTTTTTTTTCTCCTCGCATTTTTCTGCAGAGCATCATTTGGGGGAAAGAAAAAGGGAGAAAATCAGAATGGCACACTGACATGCTGGCAATGTGGAGGAATGTCTTTATTTGTAGAAAGGGTAAGGGGAGTAAATGGTTCTTGGATGGGTTGCAACTGGAAATGAGAGGCTGTTGGAGTCATTACGACTTCATGAATAAAAGTCTCTTGTGAGAGACAAGAGTGAGAAATCCTGTCCAGTTTTCTGCTGTTTTACACAAAGCACACATGGTAAGAAGCATCATTTATTAGTTAAGCTCATCCCTTTAAAGTGCTGGGACTTCTCACAGGCTCACATTTAGCAGGGTAAACATGCACGAGTGCACGCACGCACACACAAACGTGCACCTAAGTAAATAAACGGACTCCCTTGCTCGCATTCTCTCTCTTTCTCAAAACACACACACACACACACACACACACACACACACACACACACACACACACACACACACACACACACACACACACACACACACACACACACACACACACACACACACACACACACACACACACACACACACACACCAACCAGCTACAACTGTAGCCGCCTCAAAGCCTGTAATCCAGCCGAACAATTATTAACCAGATTCATGGGAATCGAGTGGGACAGCCAGTGGACTGAAGGACTCTCAAGTTTTAGTATTCGCCATTTGGTCCGGCCCGTCCGAGCAAGAGAGGGAGAGGGGGAGAGAGAGAGAGAGAGAGGGAGAGGGAGAGAGAAGAGAGCCCAGGAGTGGGGTGGGGGGGTGTGAGGGGGGTTCGAATGGACGGGCCGCGTTGCGTTTCCTGTGTCGCAGTTTACTGTTTTTTAGAGCAAGAAAAATGGGCTTATGTAACGGTCATGTGATTTTAGCCAGAAATAGTGGCGGGGCTACAGCTGCTGCTGCCTGCTCTCCTGCAGCTCGGCTCCTTGGCTTTTGGCAGCAGCCAGACAGACACACTGCGCACTTCTCCCCACTAAGCTCGGGAAGGGAAAACAACTTCTGCTCAGCCCTCCTCGGCACACAAATGCTGTACTGTAGAAGTATACGAAAAATTAAATAAAAATCAGTTACGAAAAAATGCAACGAGTGCACATGCACAAATGCAGCATACTGTACTGGGCAAGTCGTGCACAACGGTGCATGCATGGTGTAACACTGTGCTTGCATTGAAGTATAGTAAAGACACCAGTGATGTGCATGTGGAATGCTGCAACTACTGCAAAGTGCAACTGACCCACATGCAGTGGCGTGCACACTTTTAGCTACAGTACGTATGTGTATGACAATGTGACAACAACAGACAATGTGTTGATTCATTTTCAAGTGGAAATGTGTGCCAAGCCAGTATGACTGCGCACACACGCGCACACACACACACACACACACACACACACACACACACACACACACACACACACACACACACACACACACACACACACACACACACACACACACACACACACACACACACACACACAATTTAATCATCAACCCTAATGGGATTAATAACTCCGGGGTCCTTTGAGTCAGGGTCACTTCACATGACACATACTGTTGTGTTATGGTTGTGCTTTCTATATGCTGCACATGAGTAAAAATGCAAGCTGTATTGTTTTTGAAAGTACCATGTGGAACCGCTTTGGCCATCCATTGCCTGAAGTATATTTGTGTGTGTGTGTCTGCGTGCGTGCGCGTATATGTGCATATCTGTGTGCGGGTGCGTACGTACATAAGTGTGAGCACATTTCTGTGTATGTGGGCGTGTGGCGCTCAGAGACTGGCGGACGTGTGGAGAAAGGGAGGGAGGGAAAACAAAATGGAGGGATGAAGAGAGGGATGGAGGGCGGGTAGAGAGAGAGAGAGAGAGAGCGTGGTACAGTGCAGAGGTACTGGAGCGGAAGGAAGCGCTCTGAAATGGGAGATCATTGGGTTTAGCTGAGGGCGGGGCGTGAGGCTGGAGGGACTCTAACGTTAGCATCACTGTCACAGGGGGGCGACCCGGGCTGCACCCGGCCTCTCCCCACTCACATCCATGCATTCATGCACAAGAAAATCCTGAGTGTTCATTGAACTCGTGAGAGTGACAAATGGAACCTCCACTTAGCCACTCTCAGAGTTCAAGGAGCGCTGAGGATTTGACTGTGTGCACCCCTCCTCGTGTGTGCTGCTGTGTGTAGGAATACACAAGATAAATACATAAGTGTATACATGCGTAAACACTGTAAAACAACATTAGCCTCTTGTTGGCCCGGTACGCGCATTAAATGCGGCGCAATCATCGCAATCATGCTTCATGCTAATAGTCGTGATGCACAGTCAGTCCTCCTAACACTCTGTGGGGTTTTTTATTTCGCCCAAGCTTGACCTACATTGCAAACTCTCACTCAGGCAGTGACATTGGCGCTTCCTGATCACGCATTTTTGCGCAAAAGGACTCGCTTTGTTGCGTTAAAATCCCTACATCCAGAAGCAACGCGGAGGAGGTTGGACGGCTGCTTGCCTCTCGTTCACCGTCCTTCGATCTGCAGTCTCCGTCTGCTGTGTGATGATGTGTCACCGTGAAAAATGCTTCCCTCGTCATGCTCATGTGTCAAGCTCTATGTGGTTCACAATTAAGCTCATGCTGTCGCATGTCTCTCTCTCTGTCCCTCTCTTTCTCTCTCTCTCTCTCTCTCTCTCTCTCTAGGTCAGCATAATTACCTATGTGCCGGACGGAATGACTGTATCATCGACAAGATCCGAAGGAAAAACTGCCCGGCATGCCGGGTACGGAAGTGTCTCCAAGCTGGCATGAATCTGGGAGGTATGGAACGACACCCTTATTCCAGAGGCTCCCTGTCACGTGTCACCCGTCTGACATTTGAGTCAGCTTGTGTGAACTCCTTCTCTGCTAACGACAGATGAGAGATGTGGAAAAAAGTAGGCCTCGCTGTAGTCACAGCAAGCCTTGGTATACTGAGTCATTGGGCGTGTGTGTGTGTGTGTGTGTGCGTGTGTGTGTGTGTGTGTGTGTGTGTGCGTGCCTATGCGTGCCTATGCGTGCATGTATGCAAAGAGAGAGTGCGTCTGTGTGTGTGTGTGTGTGTGTGTGTGTGTGTGTGTGTGTGTGTGTGTGTGTGTGTGTGTGTGTGTGTGTGTGTGTGTGTGTGTGTGTGTGTGTGTGTGTGTGTGTGTGTGTGTGTGTGTGTGTCCACGCATGGATGCACAAAAATTTATAGCATACCTGATGCATCTCAAGCTAGAAAATGTGGACCCTGGAAATACATTTCCACCAATATATTTTGGATACTTAACCTAAGCCTAATATTTTCTACCACACATCCAAAATTACCCATCTGTGCAATTACATGTGTCCATTCATTTCATCTCCTTTAAGTGTCTCTGCTGCATTGGAATGCATGTGAATTTACACAACATACTCAGGACTGAATGCTGTGTGCTTGAGGACACACACACTGGTACTGTATAGGATTATTGTAACATTGAGCTCTTGGTTTTACTGACATTTTGCGGACCAAAATTTGAGATGGACGGCTTCCCAACCCTTACTCTCATATCCTAAAATGCTCTCTCATTAAAGTTATGACTTCCCTGAAAATAACAACTTCCTTGCAACAGGAAGAAAACTGATTTCCTTTGAGAGTCTTGTCACAGCGTATCGCATACGTTGAACAATGTCACCTCCAAGTGGATGGTATAAAACATATTTAGTTACAGCGTATGGACATTGATTGTACAGTCTTTGGAGACTTTGTAGGCCTGCCAGACAAATCGGATTGCATGCCATGAAACCCTTCCTCTTGTGCCACCCGTACGTATGTCTTCCTCTGAGATTTCCTGCTGTCTGTCTCAATAAAGGAAAATAACTAGGGGGAGAGAGCTACCCGATCTCCATTTTAAACAAATTATACAAATATGATAGACACATTTGCATGCAGCCTTTATCAGAGCCACTAACTGTCCTCAGGTTAAAATTAGATTTCTATGTGTGTCACCATTTCCTCATCGTCCCAGCTTTGATTAACTCTGCCACTGATCTCCGCGAACGTCATCAAACTGTTAATAACATGCATCATAACTGCCCCGACAGCACGGAAGTCCAAGAAGCTCGGCAAGCTGAAGGGGGTGAACGAGGACTCCCAGGGATCCAAAGATGCCCAAACGCCTGGCGGGGGTGGCAGTTACCTGCCCTCGGAGAAGGAGCTGAATGCCGGTGCGGGCAACGCCCTCGTGCCCCACCACCCGGGAGTAGTCTCGGCATTCCCGCCACCCTCCATTTGCAACGTGCTGGAGCTGATTGAGCCTGAGGAGGTGTTCTCCGGCTATGACAATAGCCAGCCGGACACCACAGACCACCTGCTGTCCAGCCTCAACCGCCTGGCGGGGAAGCAGATGGTACGCATGGTCAAATGGGCCAAAGTACTTCCAGGTTAGTTGACCGATCGCTCAGAGCGCTATAGGACCATGGCCTAGTTCAATGTTTCCCAACCCTGTGATGCCGTTAACTTACTAGTACTATAGTAGTTGGAGAGCACTGGCCCTCTATGCTGTGTGTTAAGAGTTATATGTGTTATGTCATCACTGAAATAGAACAAAAAAAAAGTCCTGTCCTACCAAACGTGTCGTTGGCACAAAAGATAGTAGTAATCTTGTTTGAAAGGAAAACAAATCACTTTAGCCATGATCTGTGATCTTGGAAGACACACAGATAAACTGGTATGCTGTATGCCGAGATAAGTCTGTATATTCTTCCCAATAAAAAATGTAAAATAAAACACTAAGTTGCCAACATTGGACACACCAAATATCACGTTTAGAAATGATTCTGCAAAGCTTTAACAAGATTAACAACTGAATCCTATTTTGAGCGTAAACGTTATCAAGATTAACGTTTTCCCAATCCACACTCATCTGCAACAGCATCATCAGACGGATCTATCTATCTATCTATCTATCTAGCTATCTATCTATCTCTCTATATATCTCTATATACGTATATCTCTATACATATACATATACATACATACATATACATATATACGTACATACTGTACATACTCACACACTTTTTTTTTTACACTAATTCTCACCTGTAAATCAAATAGTGAGCAAATAACGAAAATCTGTGTAGAGGAGATAAACAGGTTCCACTTAAACTGTTAGTCTGCGGAAGATGTATTCAAAGATGCCTTGCAGGTATCTCTTTGAAGCCATTTGTTTTGCTGTATTGCAAATATTTGATACCTCCACGGTGTCTGCTTGCCATATCCGGACGTAGAAATAGAAGGAGGGAGCCAGACAGAAAAAAGGGGTCCACGGCATTAAAATAAGCTCCTCTGCCTGAATTCAGTTCTCATTTGGGCTTAGCGATAAAAATTCTCAACTCAATACATGACCATATAGGCTCAGAATCATTGATGGTCGGTCACATAACAGCTACCAGAGGTGATGCCACTAATTAATTACTTCCTCCAGAGAGGGGGCAGGACTAATTAGTGAAATCACCTGGTGTTGTGCTGTGGTTGGAATGAAGAGCAGAGTGCACATGGCCCTCCATAGACCATATTCACACGGCGGCCATATTGGAATTTAACATTGAAAGTGCCGCCACCCGGGGTGGCTACTTTCATTGACTTCATAGAAACATGGCCGCCGTGTGAATATGGTCTATGGCAGTGGTTCTCAAACTCTTTCATGTCAAGGACCCCCAAAATGATATGTATTTGGCTGCGGACCCCCATCTCAATTTTATTTTTGAGATTTGAATTTTTCAAAAATAGCAGATCTATATCTGCTATTTTTGAATAGCCAAAGTATAAAATATGGTTAAAGTGGTTAAAATGATTGTGCTATATTATCTAATTTTGCTGGGCACCCCCTGAAGGACCTAACTTTAAGAACCAATGCGCCATGGTACATAATGCACATATATGGTGGTAAATCATCAGTGCTCAAATGCACTGGTTCTCAAAGTTTGGGGTCCAGGGGGTTGCAGGGGGGCCCGCAGCTAAATGACTGATAGTTAGGAACCAAATGGACCCGTACAGATCTGTAACTCTGAGAGTTATGGGGGTCCGTGGGCCTAATATGCATACCAAACTGGGGGTCCTTCAAATTAAAAAGTTTGAGAACCAATGCTGTACAGTAATGGTTCTCAACTTTTGTTCCTGAGGAGCCAGAGTGTGTGTGTTTTTTTTTAGCTGTCAGAATCAGATAATAATTTAGATGTGGGACATCAGGTGAAGGCAATTAACTATCCAGAAGAATAGGAAATTAGCAGTGGCCTAGATCCCCAGAGCCCCAGTCTGTAGTAATTATATATTTTTTAAATACCTGGGGAGGAATGTCATATAATGCATAGATATTTAATGTGAACCTTTATACTATTATCATATCTTATGAGAAATAAGAGAGAAATCTTTTTCGTGAAAACGTTAAAGCTCTGTATTCTAGACCGTTTGTTGTTCAATAACAGGGGTCTCCCCCATCTCTCCAGCTCTTTAATAAACACAAAATACATTTTCAGGTAGGTTGCCAATTTCATCCAATCATGAGAGTACCTATTTATCAGCTTCAATGTTTCAATCGTGTCTGCTAATTTCTTTGTCATCACTTCCAATTTCACTTGTTTATCCTGTATCCTGTATGAGGTCTCTCTCCTTATTGGATAAAAGTGGTATCCCGACCTGGAAATGCATTTTCTGCTTACTAAAGAGCTGGAGAGACAGGCAGACCCCTGTCACTGAAAACTATCAGCTATCAGAATAGATAGAGCTATTTAACATAAATCAAGCATTATAGAGTCTAGGGCATTTCTATACCTACAATTGTAGGCTACCTGTAATTTCACTGGAGAGTGGAGAGTGACAAAGAGAGATGAGTTGGTAGTGAAGGGATGACGTGCGTGCCTGGTTGTGGTTCAGACAAATTTCAACCCTTGACCGTGTCAGCAGGTTTGTAAACACACACTGGATTAGGTACCAGGAAACTCAATAAGTTTGTATTCTAATAACTATCCAGCCTGTGTGCCGCTGATCTCCCTCCCCCATGCAGAGTCCCCAATGGAGTGTTGAGGGACAGTCACTTGGTTGTAACGGGAGGCTTCATTACAGCCAATATTGCATAGCCCACATACCTCTGCCACAAATACATATATAAAAATATGTGATATGCGACACAGCAGGTTTGACAGCGACGCATCGGTGACAATTGACGCGCACGGACTGAAATAGTCTCCTAAGCCTTGATAAGTCACTAGCAGCGTCCCCAGCTGGCCTGCGCTGTAGCACGAGGAGGAGGAGGAGGCGTTTTCTTGCCAGCCGAGTTTGATTGAGACTTTGGCAGGTTTCCTATTCCCCTCTATTTATGGAGCTCCCGCAGACAACAGGCCAATAATTGGAGGCCTTGGGGGGATTCGCGTGAAACAAGGACGGGTGAATACTCCTGAGTCCTTATCGTGTCTAAACAAATATTGGCACAAAGGAGTCATCGCGCAACGCCGGCGCACGCAGACGTATGTACACGAGGGACATATGTACACATAATGAGTGCATGTGCTAACTTGCACACAAGTGGGCAACTACACCCACTCGGGCGGGCGGGCGCATGCACACGCACACGCACACGCACACACACCTACACCCCTACCTCTACATTAGGTGAATGCCTTGCTAGCTTGCACACAAGCACGCAACTTCACCCACACGTGCACACGAGCACGAACGTGCACGAACACACACACACACACACACACACACACACACACACACACACACACACACACACACACACACACACACACACACACACACACACACACACACACACACACACACACCTACCTCTACATTAGGTGAATGCCTTGCTGGTCGTTGCCTGAGTCAACCATACTCAAACACGACACAGGACCCACAATGCTCTCCTCATCAGCTCTTATCTTGTGTCTCCTGTTTCTGTGTGTCTGTGCAGTTTTCTGCCGATATTGTGTGTACATATTTGTATTTGTGCATGTGTGTCTGTGTTTGCTCATGCACCCATACTAGCCTCTATATTGTATATATGTATCGACGAAGATCTTTTATCTTCATCAATATTTTTGAACTTACTGTGTAAATATTTTACTACTGTCATTATTCACATTCTTTATATGTACAAACCTAACTTGCCAATAATACTTATAATTGTGTGTGTGTGTGTGTGTGTGTGTGTGTGTGTGTGTGTGTGTGTGTGTGTGTGTGTGTGTGTGTGTGTGTGTGTGTGTGTGTGTGTGTGTGTGTGTGTGTGTGTGTGTGTGTGTGTGTGTGTGTGTGTGTGTGTTAGGTTTCCGGGCCCTGCCCATCGAGGACCAGATCACATTGATCCAGTACTCGTGGATGTGTCTGTCGTCCTTCTGCCTCAGTTGGCGCTCGTACAAACACACCAACGGACAAATGCTCTACTTTGCCCCAGACCTTATTTTCAACGAGTAAGTCTGCATATCCCATACTATAAACCAAAACTTTTCTGCCAGGGCCCACCTTTTATACCCAAAAGATCCCAGGGCACACCTATATATACAGTATATATATATCTATATATATATATATATATATATATATATATATATATATATATATATATATATATATACACTGTATATATATATATATATACACTGTATATATACACTGTTATATATACGTTACTCTGAAAGTGTAAAAATTTACCCTTATTCTGCTGTGAACCTGTGGGATGTTGTTCATTTGTAATGCTAATGAGAGAACTCTGTGTGACATCACAAAGCCATTAAGCTGGAATCCCACTTCAAGGTCCTACACAGTCAAATCCACATTTTTACAATATGTTTAGGTTCTTCAGGGAGCTTTTGGGGTTAATGTACCAGCAGTACGAAAGGTAATAGCTACCATTGAAAATGCCTGTTTAAATGATCAGATTATTGGAGGATCTGTGTATGTCATTATTAGCTCCATATATTCAAGTCAACCAATGTCAAACCCGAGGTGTGCACGCTAGAAAAACACACCTCTCTGCTTTCCGTTCGTTACGTGTACTGAACGACTTAATGGCTGGACTTCTGGTATGGTCCATGGGAGCTAAAGAATACCAATTAAGGTTTTGTGCATTTGGTGATGGTCGGTCGTGTTGAAAAACCTTCTTAAAACACATTTCTGAGATACCCTCCCCACCCTGCAGCGCCTATCAGAAAACCCTTCACATCCACTGTTATCGCACAGCATATAGCCTCCCCACCCACTGTTATCGTACAGTATATACAGTGTACAGTGCACACCTCTCGTGTGCGGTCTGAATGGAAGGAGAGGGAAACACGACGCCAGATCTATATTTTATCCATAACCTGGACATACAGTATTTATTCATAGACTTTGTGTGAAAAGATCAAGTGACCAGAATACCGTGGTGTTAGGAATGCAGTTAAATCTCTGGCAGCTTACACTGTGACAGCGGTTGTATGGACCAGTGGAGGACGGTTAATCAAACGTTGTCTATAAAAGCCATGAAGTCAGAAGTACAGTATTTGCCATGTGATGCATTTCATCTGACAGCCGAATCAGGATCGGTGGCTAATTCAAGGGAGCAGGAGGGATCAATCAATTAGCCATCCCTGCTGGCTCTGTAGGGCAGTGACACATAAATAAAGTCAAGCACTGTGGGCGTGGCCAGTCTGTCATTCTCTTTGGCTGATTGCTGTAAATTGAACCAGTGCCAATTTATCACCTATTCCTGAAATGCAAAATATACTATACTATACTAAAAGTTATGAATTATATATCAGTACTTTGTGTGAAAAACAAATCCCAATACAGAGGCAAATTCTAATTTACTCAAGTGATTACAATTTCTTTCCACAAATATAAAATTGCAGATGTTCAACTTTACGTTGTGAGCTGGTACATCAGATTTGATATTTGATTTTGTAAAAGTATAAAAAAGGGCTTCAGTGGTTAAACGTTTTATAAATTAAAATAACTGAGTGATTTAACACGTTATAGAGGCTATTTTGAATGCATATGAATACAGTGTGCCTTAAAATTGTGACTTGCCCTTTGGAGTGCCTTGGGCACAAAACGTTTGAAAAGTGCTGTCTTAGCGTAATAGAGAGTAGCAACGTAAAAATATAACAATCTGTTAAGCTGATAAACTGTTGTTTATAAAATGAAATGCATCAAAGTGGTAGGTCTTTTGATACTGCTATGGAATAGAACAGTTTGCTTTAATATTAATTAAAGCGATAATTTTCAGTACATCACTTGAACGGCGCTGAGTTGGCTCTAGTGGACTTCGCAACGTTCGGCACGGCGGCTCGCTCGCCTGCGGCCCGCTCGGCGGTGCCTCTCGTTGCTCAAGTCCACTAGAGATGCCGCGCCTCCGACGTTGTAAAATTTTTTTTTTCATAACTCTTTCCTAACTTAATGTTATTAATTACATTTTTACTTTTTTACAGCATCTCTTTTTTCACCAAATTATGGAGTAATCAATAAGAGTATTGATAATTATCGGCATCTGTAAGCAGTATACTTATAATCCTAACTATACGTCATATACCCGTCCCTACATTGTGAAGGACTTTTAAAACCTGTGTCCCATGTTATCGCTACTCTCTTTCCCGTATGTGTCTCTCTCCCTCTGTTCTTTTTTAATCAAAGCAGAGGAGCCATAGAAATAATTAACTTACTAATAAAAGAAGGAGGTAGCTTGACCCACTCTCTCCTCTGCCTTCTTTTGCTATGGTTACAGAGTGGAGGTCACTCCATCCTGCCATCTCTTTTTTCCTGTGGTTTACAGACTGTCGGTGAGGTTTTGCACTAAGGTTTCAGCCCAGAGGTCCCTAAAGGTGTCACTCTCTGTTGCAAAAGGAGTGAAATCACAGCAAACAGAGGGGAGCAGCTTGTCACACTGGCAAGCGTGCTGATTTGAAAGTCCACTGGGTGATGTTTAACCCATTAAGACCTGAGGCCAAGTCTAAAAATGTTTTTTTTAATATAAATATAAAAAATATCTCAAAATACTTTGTTCCAGGGACCCCCAGAAGCAAAGATTTGAGTTACAAATGTCGCTTTAAAAAATATATATTCAAAGATTTGCACAAATGTTCATTTTTCTAGCAGATCTACAAGCTCATAACGCGGCACTCGGTGCCGGGCTGTAGCTTGTACATCTGCTATTTTTGAATAGCCAAATAAATCTAAAATCACACACAACGTTCCAACCTGCTGGAGGTCTTCGTCAGGTATAACTATGTCCCTTAGGATCAACTCTAACATACAAACAGGTTTATTAACCTCGTAAACCCCATACGTTGTTGAGTGGAGTCCCGTAGGTTTTTTTTTGCTCTACAATAAATATCTTCACTGAAAAATATCCAATCTACAAGCTCTACAGCGCGTTGCAACGCGACCCGTACTTTCGCGGGAGCGACCTTGTGCGCGTGCACGTGAAGTTTTTTTGCGTTCTTGCACAGAGGTGGTTGCACTTTTTCATCCATTTCCGAATATGCATTTTGAAACCGCGCTCTATTGATATTATTGATATTATTAAATTCGTTTTTTTCTCACATCCATCTTTCTTAACTGAGGGTGGTCGTTTAGGGGGCTCAACGACCCCTCGTGGCGCTCACGCCCCCCTCGTGGCGCCGGCCGTTCCTTCATACATTACTTTTAGGCCCTGTGACTGCAGCGTTAAAATCATACTGTGTACCATTAGTAGTCTTTTTGGTGACACTTCTGGTAGCTCCACTGTCATTACAGCACCTATCTATGGTCTGTTAGACCTAACATTCCCAGAATTCAGTTGGAAACAAAACCACGGAAGTACCACTCCAAAATAAATGCAGCAGGGTCCTAGCGCCAAGGATTTTCCTGAAAGCAACAACAACCGTATTAACTGTATGTATGTATTAACTTTTAAATACTTTTATTTTAGTTAATTAATACACAAAGTTAATTAATTAATACATTTCTGGTGCCTCATTTTGGCACTCACACATACACATGTGAATAAAAAATAGTGTTTTGAGAAGTTGTCAAAAACACATTTACATGGTGGAATGGTGAGTGTGAAAAATATACCAGGGAAAAGATTATATAACAGTATGACTTTGAGGATAGACTTATTTTTTTCCTTTTTAGTTTTAGTATTTTTTAGGGGTAGGTAAAAAAGTTTAGTTACAAAGGCCAAATGTTGGACAAAAGCATGCCTTCTACTGTACAGACAGACACAGGCACACACACACACACACACACACACACACACACACACACACACACACACACGCACACACTTATTCGCATGGCTGCGTTTTTGCTTCACTAATACAATTATTTGGTTGAATGGTCTGTTGACCAAGTTTGGTTGACTGCTCAACCAATTGATTCATCGAAATGGACCTCATGGAGATGGACATGAGTTTTTGTGTCTTAAGAGCTTCTTCAATGACTAGTCGTACAAACTCCATTCAACAGGGAGCTTCATTTACTGAAAGAGCCATGATGACACTTAACTACTTAACAACTTGATAACATTAACGACACCCCGCAATCACCAACATCACCACTAGCTTTCTTTCCTTCTACAGTCAATGTGGGCGCTCAATCTATACAGTGCAATTGAATATTTACCCTTTTGCATTGATAAAATACCACTTTCCCTGCAGGGTATTGAGGGAAATAAGGAGCATATTATTTAAACTACTGCACCATTTTTAGTCAGTCACCGTCGACCTACAGCCAGCCAGCCAGAGTATTCATGGTAATTACTTCTCTTACAGGCAGAGATGATGGTACTTAAAAACACAGTTACTGTGTAGACTATAGTCGCACAGCCCATTCCCCCAGTGCTCCCTGAGGAGTGAATGCTTTTGCACCTTCGGATGGCTCCTTAATCGCGTTGTGCACAGTTGATCAAAGCCTGGAAGAGGGCAGTCAATGGGCCACATGATCCGTTCTAATGTATTTGAACAGCAGAGCGTTTGGAAGGGGGCAGTGTGCATACAAGGGGCTTGTGATTCCTTGGGGGTCGTTGATGCACAAATGAAGCTTAGGCCAAAAGGTATAGAGCTTAGGACAGGTACAGTAGAGTAGACCTGGTTTCGTACAGTTTGATGAGTTAAGTTCCTTTGGTTCTTTCTAGAAAAGTGCTGCAGTGGTAGCCTACATGGCAGGTTGATGGATGGCTTTGGTATTTGGTTTGACAGAGCCGACGAGATGCGGACCTGCTGGATTGAGTATACTGGCCTGTATGTCGGTCACGGTCACTTTTTACTCTGTGTTGTGTCAGATTAGCCTGACTGTGACTGGCTGGCCTGGCAAAAGTGCATATATAAATAAACTTTGTTGTTGTTATTAGTAGTAGTAGTGCTAGTAGTTGTATTTATCCCTCCTGCAAAAGTACTGCTGAACATTCTTCCTTGGATGTTATAAAGTACAGTGGCGTCACATTGCTTTAACATAAAACTAGCTGTCAGACAGTTATTTGTATCTTCTGATGACGGAAGAGAGCAAAACATGTTGATGTTGTCTTGGTCTTTACCATCTTCAGATTCTGAATCTGAGTTATTGCCACCATCACTGTAATCCAAGATGAACGAGTCCATAAATTCTCCACTGTCGATGATTCTGCCGGCAGCTGAAAGTTTGTTTATAGCATGTGGCAACGGATTGAGCTTCCTCCATAGCCATAAGTAACCTGAGAGTAAACACACAAGCATGCCGCGCTGGCTTATTTATGGGCGGTACCACTTGGCCAACATTAGTGGACAATAGCGGACAATAGCCAATTAAATCAAAGATAGTAATCTATCATTCCCACGCCATACCCTTTCCAAACACAATGAAACGCAGCTTAATTTCCTGACAAATTATATGTTTTTAGTGAACCATGTACTGTTGTTTGTTATATTGAGTGTTTTTTATTAACTTTTTTTACTCATGTAATATGCAGAAATAAAAAAACACTTGAATTTGCGTGATTGCATGGCTGCCAGGTTGGATCACCTTCCACCACCCGTCACATATTTCTGAATAGTTTCCGTCTGGCAGGAAGCAAAAGAAGTGCTGCAGTGAATCAGTCATTAATTTAGGCCATCTGTACTGTCTGTCTATCATTATGCAAAATATACATTACATTGCAAAAGCAGTTAGTTAATAGATTAGTTGAAACTGTCTGCCTGCCTGTGTACCTCTTACTTACTTTTCTATCTGTCTTACAGACCTTTGATTTGTTGAAGACAAATGTTTCATAAACGTCACAGTAACCCTGCCTAATTGAGTCGATTAGCCAATGGTGTGAGGTAAATGCGTGCAATTGACACACAAAGCCCTCTAAAGTTCTGGGCCATAGGAGCATAGGGCCCTGATGTTTTACCTCTGCCAAGTAGGTTATTTCTTCATCTCACCAACGTTGTTGAGTCACTCTTACACTAATCTGAGTTCCCTGAAGTTTTCGCCAGCTCTCGCATACAAACGGGAGGGGCGAGGACTCTTACACAGTTGTACTGAATAAAGTATAAGTATTTGTTTTTAAAGCTAATTTATAGGCCATGTTTAGCTTTATTCAGATGGGAGCTGAGAGTGTTGAGAGACACAGAGAGAAACTGAGTAAGGGGGAGCGTCATGCAACACATGTCTCTGGCCAGAATCGAACCCGGGGCATTGAAGTTACAGTACGTGGTTAACACACTATCTGTTCAACGACTGTACATGATGTATTTTATTCGCACACTTCTTATCCCATGCCAACGACTGCAGCATATGGGAAGATAAAGTGGAAGTGTCACTGAAAGCTGCATCTGGTATAAAGCTTGTCTCTTCTATTTCTTCATTTAATCAAATGGCTCAAAATACGACCCTGTGTCTGCACTATTATTTTGCTTTTGGATGTTATAGGGATTCGGGGAATGGTCTGTTAACTGCTGTGCTGTAGTACGATGTTGTTGTGCGGCTCTCAACGTATCGTACCATGGCGTGATATGAGCTTGTAGGTCTGCTATTTCGACGGAATAGGGATGACAAGGCTACTGTGGTTAACTACTAACAATATAACAAACAACAAAGTATACCATTAGCATCACTAAAGCAGGAGAGATGCATAAATTCAGGAGGGGGCCATCTGTAGCTACCACATTCTTACACTTTCAGAGTTAAATTAACACTTCAGATTTTGTTGTGCACTACATATAATACTATTAAACGATAGGCCCAATAACAATAACATGAAAATAAACCTCCATGTGTTAATGTAAAACAGGTACGTCCGGACCGTACATCTCTACCTTCCTTCTATAATATTTAAGTAAAACATAACATAAAGTAAAACAAGGTACGGGCGAGTTTCGGAAAGAAAGAACACAACATAATCCACCATTTCCATTCCCCCAAAACAAACGCAAGCTACTGCATATGAACAGCTACCAGCTAGACAGTGGCTTTGGTTTGGATGGTTTATGTGTGGATATGTCTCCCCTCTCCTGAGTCAATACTGCCTGCTATTTCTGAAAGCCAAAGGTAAAGCTGAACTTTTCTCACTACTTTTACTTCTGCTTTCTTCTAAGTCCGCCCAGCTCACTGCTGCTTCCTGGATCTCTCACCATAGCAACAGAGGGAGAGAGAGACAGAGAGAGAGACAGACAGACAGACAGAAAGTGTGAGCGTGTGAGAGAAAGAGAAGGAATATGAGAGGACAGACACGGAGTCAGACACAGAGAGAGAGAGACGGAGAGAGAGAGAGAGAGAGAGAATGATTGAGCAAAAGACACGGAAAGAGTGAGGTGTGAGAGAAGGTGAGTGAGAGAGAGAGAGAGAGGGTGAGAAAGTGGAAGAGCAAAAGGAGAGAGTAAGAGAGAGAAAAAAGAGAGAGAGAGAGAACGACAGAATGCTGCCAGGTTTTCTCTCTCCCAAACCCAGCAGTGATTCAGCAAAATTGATTTCGGAAGAAAAAAATGTGTGGAGACTTTTGAAACTCCAGCTCCAAAGTTGTATCAAATGATGATATGCTGTACTTTGCAGAACTGCTCTATCTCTCTCACATACACACACATGCACGCACGCACACACACACACACACACACACACACACTGTACAGTATACGCATGCACACGAGCACGCACACACACACACACACACAGACCCACACACACACACACAGATCCACACACACACAGTACTGCGTTGTAGGAAAAACTATTTGTCTATTCGTTTTTCGAAAGCAAATAAGTTGTCGCTGTCAGTCACTTGCTCAGGCGGTTACTCAGTCAGAGCTGTACAGCAGAATGAGCATGACAGACACTCTGCTTGCTAATGGTTAAATAGAAACTTGAATCCATCTCCTGCACAGAATATTAAGTTGCAGTGACCCTCATAATGACAATAGATATCGTTGAATGATGGAGCTTGCCACGGAGACTAATTTCACCCACTGATTTACACCTGTGAACCCTGTGACGTGACAAACACAACTGATTCTGATTCTTCTGGGCTTTAAATCCAGCTCAGGATCTGTCATCATCTGTACTTTCTAATGAACTAGAAATCCCTTTAAAAAGAACAGTCATTCTTATGAACGTAACATATGATCGTCGCTGTCGGGGTGGAAACGTCATTATGTCCAAAACTGTTACTTTTCAGGATTCAAACTGAACTACAGTATAAGCTCAAAACGCGCAGCATCCTGCCACGTTTCGAGCTTGTAGATCTGCCATTTTTTTTGCTATTTTTGTGTGACACTGTAGTATGATTAAGTACAGTATTCATTTACGAAAAAACACAAGTGGAACTATGGAGATAGGAGGTTTCTGCCAGACAAGGACAATAGATAATACCACAGTATAACACTGGACGGTACGGTTCCTAGTGTTGTGTGTTGCACGCCGGGCGGGGCTCTTTCAAGTCAAGCCACACCACTTGCATTTGATTATGCTGTTCCTGACATGACGGTTGATTTAAGGCGGAGAGGTGGCATCCAAAGCCAAGCGATTCCACCGCCACCCCCGCACCCCCACCCAGCCCCTCCCCTCTCTCTCTCGACACTGTGGCATCTGCACAGCACATTTCTCATTGGCTGCCGTCTCTGACTCCATTTTATTTATTTTAGTTGAGTTTTTCCCCCCCCCTGTTTCCAAGCTCTCTAACGTGATTGAGATTCACTTTGCTGATAAAATAAAATGTGTTCGTGTGAGAGGGTGATATGGAGAGAAAGAGAAAGGTAAAAAGAAAAATGAGAGAGGGTGAGAGATGGAGAAAGAGAGACACACAGAAATATAGTAGATGGGGTCATTAGTGGACTCAACATACACTATAGACATCTTACACACAATTATACATGCACTGTGTAATTTGCATAAGTGCATGTGCAATCAGTGTGCATTGTACATGGATACATATTGTAGATTGACTGGGTTCAGGAGCTATAGGATCTATCTTCCATACTGCATCTAAGTGGTGTTACTGTATGCAGTGCTCTGCAATCAGCAGGGATTTGGTATACTGCTCTTAACACAGTCTGGCTGGGACTTCACTCTCTCTCTCTCTCACTCTCTCTCACTCTCTCACTGAGTTACTGTAGGAAATTGAGTGAGAGAGTTTATGGAAGAGTGAGTGAGTGAGTCGGTGTGTATGTATTAGAGGTGAATGAATGAATGACTATATGTACATGGGTAATTAAGCGGGTACGTGTGTGTGTGTTTATTTCCCAGGGAACGCATGCAGCAGTCGGCCATGTACGACCTGTGTCTGGGGATGAGGCAGGTCAGCCAGGAGTTTGTACGACTGCAGCTCACCTACGATGAGTTCCTCTCCATGAAGGTGCTGCTCCTTCTCAGCACAGGTAGGCAACATATGCCTCTATTTGTGTGCGTGTGTGCATTTGTGTGTGTGTGTGCGCATGCGTTAGCATGAGTGCGTGCGTACTGTACGTGTGGTAAAATCTGGTGTTGATCTAACTCTGAAAGTGATAAAATGAACTCTTTACTCTTTCAACATTTGAATTTTGGTGTGTGTCTGTGCATGTGTATGCACGCGCACCACAAAAGTGTAGATGCTTCCCAGCACAGGAGGAAAGAGTGTGTGTGTGTGTGTGTGTGTGTGTGTGTGTGTGTGTGTGTGTGTGTGTGTGTGTGTGTGTGTGTGTGTGTGTGTGTGTGTGTGTGTGTGTGTGTGTGTGTGTGTGTGTGTGTGTGTGTGTGTGTGTGTGTGTGTGTGTGTGTGTAGGTAGCTACTGCAACTCCAAATGTGTGGGTGCAGTGAAATTGGCAGGTGTGCTGGTGCGAGTTCTTATTGTGTGTGTGTGTGTGTATGTTCGTGCACCCCTATCTATCTACCCCCATGCACGGGGGTAGATAGATGGAGGGTCCAGGGACGCGGGCAGAGGCAGCTCATCTTAAAGTTTGAAGTGTCAGTCTGTACGGTGCACCGTTGTATAGAATATGTGCACGGCGCTTGCATTGCCTTGGCTGGCTCTCATGAAGCCCTGACTGTAGCAGGCCACAGGAGGATTCCTGTGCAGTAGATACAAGTTCCTTGTGCATACAGTACAAACACGGTGGGAAAAAAAAGAAAGATTTTCATTCCGAGAGAGAGAGAGAGAGAGGGAACCTCAGTACCTCGATCTGCCTTTCTGTGGGGATGTGTATTTCTTACTTACCGAGGTTCCTCAGAGGGATGCTAGACTCACACATTCAAAACACAAGCCCTGGTAAAAAAGAAAAACAACACTGTCTGTCTAGCATTATAAGTCCTCAAATTTACATGAAATTTACATTTTTGCCGTTTAGAGGATACTCTGCTCCAGACAGACTTACACGACGGGCGCGACAGCAGAATCAGCTTAAACTCCCGGATTGCCGACGTTATATTCAAGTGATAGTACGGAGCCACAGTAACTCTGTGAGAGTGTACAAATGTACCCTTATGGGTCCATTTGGTTGCATTTGCACACTCTCAGAGTTAAATGAACACTGAGGATTTTACTGTCCGCTTGGCTGGTGATGGAGCACTGGATTTATCCAGCCTTGTAAACGGCCACAGTAGGTCTCATGTCCCAAAAGGATGATTAGAATGATTGTATGATGTGAACGTGCTTCCCGTGGTCAAGAGTTATTGTTTTTGTAAAAGACAAAATAAATTAATCTGATAATTACATGTCCAGTAAAATACTGTAGCTTATCATAATATTTTTATCAAAGACATTTGATTGTGATCGTTACTGTAGATGTGTAAATGGTCTGCATTTCTATAGTACCTTTTTCCAAATCGTTTTACAATGTGCTTTTAGATTCACACATTCACACACAGATGGTGGAGGCAACCATGAAAGCACCATCGGGAGTAGTTAGGGGTTCAGCGTCTTGCTCAAGGACACTTCAAAATGAAGCCAGGAAAAGCGTTTGGGAACCTCTCAGTTCCCAAACGTTCACTCTAGCTCCTGAGCCAAAGATACCCCATGAACATTATGCATATAAGGAGTTTCAAAATATCCTTTAGGTACTTTTCATTTTGCAGGCACGGGCTGCAAACAGCGTCTGCCGCTTGCTGCCCGTGCCTACAAAATAAAAAGTACCTAATATGGACATTTTGTGAGTGCTGATGATCTTCTTTGCTTATATGAACTCTTCTGAGCCACGCAACCGGTAAGAGAATAAAAGTTGAGACTTGGGTTGTGCTTCAATTCTTGTAAAGTTTCATAATGAGTGGTTTGTCACGGAGGAAGAGGTGATAACAGGACAGTCTCCTGTCGTCAGTCCTCCAACATGCCGGCATGGCCGTCAGAAACCATCGACAACCACCCTCTACCAAACATTCCACCTCGGGACTCTGTCTGTACAGTATATTGTCATCTTTGTCTTCGTACAGAAGCGTTTGGCCAATGAGCGAGGTGTGATGTATATCCAGTATATCGGTTGTAGCTATAAAGGAAAGGAAATATCTGCCATCAACAGATTTTGTGCCAAAATCTTTTATCCCGTCCAGTATCGATTGTATCATTCCTCGTATTTCCTGACCTTTTTGTAGGGGGAAAGGTTGGTTTGGATCAATATTCCAGTGTGCATAGTTATACGTGCTGTATAGTAGAGTAGGTGTGCAAGCATTGTCCTGATGCATACAAAATTTCAGGTCACTGGGTTCACGTGCAAACAAGGGAGCTCTAGTTGGACTCGAGCCGTGGGATGGTAGAGAGAGGTGGGGGGGTTGGGGGTCTGGTGTGTGCACACGCACATGCATTTGTATAGAGTGGAATAGAGAGGAAGAGAAATGGGGGCAAGAGAGGTTGAGTGAGTGAGTGAAACCAGATGAAAATTGACAGCAAGGGCTCGTGGTGGGAAAGAGACAGGTGCATAGCTATAGGGAGAGAGAGAGGGAGATAAACAGAGTGAGAGAGCGTGTGCAAAAGAGAGAGGGAAGATGGCAGTGTAGGGAAATAGAAAGCGGGGGGGAGAGAAAGAGAGAGAAAGCTTGAGAGTGTAAACTTTACACTCATGCGATGAAGCACAACTTAGGCTTTACACTTTAAAGCCTAAGTTATGCTTTGTCGCATGACGGGTGACACAGAACAGATCTTCAAGTTAAAATTGTACTTTCTTTAATTGGACTTAAATTTAGAAAAAATAAGTTATTTTAGTGTATTTTGTAGTTTCTAGCCCAAATACAATAAAGGCCTTTTACTTGAAAAAATGTAATCCAACTTGAGTGCCTGGACCTGGAGTTTTTATGCCATTTTGACAATCTTTTCTCCCTCTTGGACTTAGGTTTTATAGAGCCTTTTCAGCCAATTCAGTTGTATTATGTACAAGTTCTATGTCTTGTAAAACAGAATATACGGTACAACCAGATGCCCTTATAAACTACTAAGATTTACTTCACCTGGAGCTACGGAAGGAGGAAATCCTTGGTGATATAGATATTTAGACTGTTAACCTGAGGATGATTCTAAACAAATGGTACTTCAGAGCGGCGTTTCCGGGTAACGTGATGACGTTTCTAAACGAACGGCGCTTTCGAGCGGCATTCGTTTAGAAACGTCATCACGTTACCAGTCCAAATATGGATATCTACAGTATGTTCGAGAGGATTTCCTCCCTCCGTAGCTCCGGGCGAAGGAAGGCATAATTGATGTGCAAGCAAATCTTAGTAGTTTATAATGGTACATGGTAAAATATTCTGTTTCACACGACATAGCATTGGTACAGAACATAATATAACTGAATTGGCTGAAAAGACTCAAACAAGTCTTAATTTTATGTTCAAGTCGTGCTGTTTCAGCTGGAGTTGAGATTCCCCATTGAAGTCCATGAGGCTGCCTGGAGGGCGGGTCAGAGAGTGCATCACTGATCACATGACCCCCCCCCCCCACTCCCTTTAGGGCAATAGATAAGAGTGGAACGTACTTTTTCTAATTTCCACACAGCAACTCAAAAGGTATAGTAATGGCATTGTTCAGCGTTGAAAATGAGTAGTATTCCCCTTTAAGAGGCGAGGGAGACTCTCAAAGACAGCGAGACAGAGAGAGAGAGAGTGTGTGTGTGTGTGTGTGTGTGTGTGTGTGTGTGTGTGTGTGTGTGTGTGTGTGTGTGTGTGTGTGTGTGTGTGTGTGTGTGTGTGTGTGTGTGTGTGTGTGTGTGTGTGTGTGTGTGTGTGTGTGTGAGAAAGAGAGAGATGGTCCTTCTGTTGCCGTGGCGTCCCTCTCCTCTCCTGGCTGCTCCCCTGCTCCTCCTCCAGAGAGCCCTGCTGTACTTAATAAAGGCCAGCAAAGTGCCAGGCAACACTCCAAGACCTGCTTCTCTTTTTCTCTCTCTCTCTCTCTCTCTCTCTCTCTCTCTCTCTCTCCACCAACTCCGCCAGGAATTTAGAGGGGAACAGAGTGACGGAGAAAGAAGGGCAAATTCAGAGAGAGAGAGAGAGGGAGAGTGTGATGGAGAGAGAGAGAGAGGGGGGGGGTGTTAAGTGAGGTGTGTTGGCTAAACCAACCAGCTGTCAGAGCAAGTGCTCAAATCTGCACTGCTTGTTTTGGTTCAGTCAATATACTGATGAAGTGGAGCTTTATTTGTAGAGCATGTTTGATACACATTACACAAACATTATGTGCTTTAATGTGAATGTGAAGTGAATGCCTCGAGCACAACAAGAACGCACCAGGAAGGACTTAACCACTTGGACCCTTGCATCCCTGTTCAGGGGAGAACAGAAAGTAGCAACCAAAGCAGAGATTTGGTGTAAAGGGAAAAAAAGAGTGCATCAAGTACAGAGCCAACTCAGGTCAGTTTTACAAAGCATAGAGGGTTTAAGTGATTAAAAGTCAGCTCATTCGGAATAGTCAGAGAAAAAAAAACAATTAAACAAATTTGCTCCCCGGAGCACAGGTCTCCGCCAGGCCAGGTAGCTTATTGTGGACCAACAAAGTTGAAAAATAAAAACGCAACAAAAATCTTGTCAGGTGGAAATAGGCGTGGCCTATTTGGGAAGTTGTGTAATGATCCAAGGGATCCAAGGGGAAAATTGATTGTGTGACCTACAGCTACAGGCCACAACGTGAATCGGCCTGTTATACTGTAGCACCATGAGGAATACATCGAAAAATGCATGCTTGCATTTTTCCCTTGGCCTAGTGGGAATGTGCGTGCAAAGTTCAATCAGACGTTGCGTTCATGATTTGAGGCATTTTGTTCAAACGGGCCACTCCTGCAAACTTTGAAAGCCAATCAGGAAGGAATATGAAAAATCTGACACATCTGTCTTGATTGACTTGACAATAGAGATAATGTGTACCAATTTGCCTGATGTTTGGACAAAATCTGTAGGAGTAATAAAAATGTGTTTTGCAAAAAAATCAGCCTCCTGGTGGCGCTATAACGGGGCGATGTGAAAAATGTTTGGGCTTTGTCATCCCGGGAGTGTGCGAGCACAGTTTCGGTCCAACAGTGCCGGAGATTAGCTGGTCACAGACAGATGGACGGACACAGGGACTGACAGGGGCGAAAACATAGTCCCCAGCCTTCGGCCGTCCGGCCTGGCGGAGACAATAATTTCAAAATAAAGTAAATGTTGAATCAAAAGCTAATAGATTGGTTGTAAACATGGCCACAGATGCAGTCCTGGCATGTACTGTAGTGGGCCTGCCGTGTCGGGTACAGACATTACTGCATGTCATAATAGGCAAACATTTGGGAAAAGTAGGCAGACATTCGCTGAAGATAGCAGATCTACAAGCTCACAATGCGTTGCAACGCGTTGTGTGCTTGTAGATCTGCAATTTTCAGAAGAGATTTGGTGTGGTAGAGGGGGTAAAAAGGAGGGGCCCAAGTATAGACCCCTGGGGGGACCCCTGTCAACCTATTATATAGGGTTTGAAAAGCACATCTGCTAAATGGTTTGGTGCACTTAGTTGTAGTATATGTAAAAATCAATAAGATCATCTTAAAATCTATTCTAAAAGGCACTGGAAGGCAGGTAGTGCATGTGTGATGTGAGGGGATAAACACATGCAGAACCTCTATGGGTGATGAGGTACAGTATTGCACAAGTAAGTCATGCTGTTTGGATGTGACTCATCATTTGTGTACAGTATATGTGAATTCATCATTTGTGTATGTGAACTGTGTATTACAGTACGTGATTTATACCGGGGGTTCCCAAACCTTTCCATGGCAAGGACCCCCAAATAGCCATAGCCTCTGGCTGTGGCCCCCATATTGTGAAATAGCAAAACAAAATAAATTGTTTCAATATATACTGTATATTAAAATTCAGTTCACAAGATTAGTTCATAAAGTGCTCAAGTTGGAGAAATACTCCATGCTAGATCTTTTGTGTGATATTCTTTTTTAATTCCCCCCCCCCCCCATTTTCCTATGGGCGCCCCCTGGCTGCCCCCCTTCGGATCGGAAGGGGGGGCCACTTTCCAAACCTGTGATCTACTATACTGAAAACCATTTGCCACCAACAGTATTTCCAGCTACACAAACACATCATATTGGCACAGATGCTTCCACAATATTGCCACAAAGTGCTTCCAAATGGTTTGAAGATGAGTAGGTCTTCCTGAATGCCATGTTGGCTTGGTCACAGTCATTCAGTTGTAATGTCGGTGGGTTTTGCGTAAGGAGTAGTTACAGAGATGTTTACAAAGGAGATGTCAGAACTTGTCAGATGAGCAAGCGCTTTACGACCTCTCTCTCTGTGTGTGTGTGTGTGTGTGTGTGTGTGTGTGTGTGTGTGTGTGTGTGTGTGTGTGTGTGTGTGTGTGTGTGTGTGTGTGTGTGTGTGTGTGTGTGTGTGTGTGTGTGTGTGTGTGTGTGTGTGTGTGTGTGTGTGTGTGTGTGTGTGTGCGCGCGCGCGCCCTGGGGATTGTTGCAAAATCTTGTGCAAAAGAAATGTGTGAGAGGGAATGAGAGCCCCAAAAAAGGAGAGAAAAAAGACGAGATGGTTAGAAAGGAAAAAAAGCTAAAAGAGAAAGAAGAGATGGTGAGCAAAAGGAGACCGATAGAAAGAGACTGTGTGTGATAGTGAGAGAGACGGAGAGACGGCGAGAGAGAAAAGAGAGACCCACGGAGTGTGACCTTGGCTAAGGTTTCAGTGAGCCTGTGGTGGATCATGTGACCCTGTTTAGGACGGCAGAGGATCAACTAGTCACACACACAACACACACACACATCTAAACACACACATCAACGCCGCTGTAGGGCAGAAACCTCTTATGTCCATATTTTCAGTTTGTTTGTAAATTAATGCCCTACTTCGCCGTACTACAATGTTACATACAAGTATTAAAAAAATGCAGATCTACCAGCTCCAAAATGTGTCGTATCCGGACGCATTTTGAGCTTGTAGATCTGCTATTTTTGTTTTAAAATTTGTTTTGTGTTAATTTATCTCTGAGATTTTACCACCCGCTCCATGAGGGTCCATTTGGTTACTGTACATCTGTACAGTCACAACATTTCACACAATTCTGTTCTTTCTTTGTTTAAGGTTTTCCCTCCCTGACTACTGAAACATTTTATGTTAAATACTTTTTTAATAGATCCCTTCCTTCCTTTGTTTGTAAGTCTGTCTGTCCGTCTGTCAACAAATGTTGCAGTGCTTTTACCACGAGATTGTTACATTAACATATGAGGTTTTATTCTGGCTCGGGGGGGTAGCTTTTCTTCACTCAGATAGCTTTACAGTGTGTATGGAATGACTCAGATGAGATGCACCAGTTACTCCCACTGTAAAAGTACAGTACTGTACAGCAGTGGTTCTCAAACTTTTTCGTGCCAAGGACCCCCAAATTTGATATGTATGTTGATATGCCACGAACCCCCACCTGAAAATATGTTGTGCCAGGGACCCTCAGAAGCAAAGATTTGTGTTAAAAATGTTTTTTGTTTTTTAAGATTTAAAGATTTGCACACATTTTCAAGATTTTTCAAAAATAGCAGATCTACAAGCACATACTGTAGCACGTCACTGAGTGCTGCGCTATGAGCGTGTATATCTGTTATTTTTGCATAGTCAAAGTATAAAATATGGTTAAAGTGGTTAAAATGATTGTGATCCTATATTAACTCATTTTGATGGGGACACCCTTGTATCCCCCCAAGGACCCCTGGGGGTCCGCGGACCCCACTTTGAGAACCAATGCTGTACAGTACAGTAAAAGCAACACACTTGCGCCTCCAATGTTCCTCTTGTACACAACAATCAATATCATTCATATGAAGTGTTTTTTTTAGGGTATTGTAATGAGAGCAAGACCCATAGGCTATATCAGACATTATTTGACTTTTGTGACGGCATCAATGTCGACAATTATGCAGCCAATGTGTCCCAGTTTGGGACACATGTCATTAGGCGAAAACATTGTCTGCTGCATTATATGAGCTTGTAGTTCGGCTAATTTTTTAAATGCTTGAAAAGGGTGTAAGTTGTTAAATAAAAAATGTAATATAAATAAAAGATGTTTAACTCATTCACTGCCACAATTATTGCTGGCCGCGTTTGCCCACTGCCAGAGATTTTTCATTGAAAAAAAAAAGTACTCAGGAGCCGAGATACAGAATTTTTAAGTTTTAAGTTAACAAGGAAGTGGATGGGAGTGTAGATCTTTAAACAATCATATCTCCTTGGTCTTTGGGTCAAATTTGAAAAAAATAAAATAAAAAAAATAATATTTTTTTTTTAACGTTTTTTACGTCAGTGGCAGGATTGGTAAACGGGACAAATTACGTTTTTTACGTCAGTGGCAGTGAATTTAATATATGCTTAATTAAAATATTGTATTTACCAAAACGTTATTTGTGTTTATTTGTTTTATTTGTTTGTTTATAAGCAATAGATGATCTCAAACTTCAAAGGGAAACTTTAATCAAATCTAACTCGATTAGAACAAATTGATTGGAACGTTTTGCTAAATATTGGCACATTGGAGCCAAAAATCCAGATCTAAAAGAGATGAATAATTTGGGGGTTGAAAAGAGGAATGGTGGAGGTCGCAATTAAGGTCCTGATCAAAACTATGGCCTACATTGATGGCAGTTTCTCCGGAAGGCAGAGAACAAGAGATGTTGGTGCAGGTAGGCTCCATGCTCCTCCAGGTGTTTAATTGTACCTGTACTCAGGGATGATTGCAGGCTTCCTTCATAAACAGTATCATGCACTAAATCACAGTAGCGAGACAGACAACCTGTCAGTCAGCTATTTGCTGGCAGCCCTGCGGTAGCAAACGGCAGGTCTCGAAACGTTGCACATGCGGAATGGGGAACACGTTTCACAATGGCATTCTGTATGACTGTGTGAGTTATGCATGTCTTATTACTGCCATACGTGGTAGAGAAATGACAGAACGAGATGAGCAGCTCCCGGGCCTTGCGGTTCACATAACCACCCAGCTGCACTCAAAAAGACACGTGAGAAATACGACCCAGTTGACAAGTCTTTGTACCTTGCAAATCCCCTCCTTTTCAACACCAATTACAGCAGAGTAAATGTCCCACTTTGTGGCCCTGGGTGCGGTGTCGCCCCCGCTAAATGCCAGACCGGTTTCCAACCAGGGAATATGTGGGTCAGTGGGGCAGAAAACAAAAGGTCCAAATGTGGCCCTGGGTTTTAACACATCCCTGCCATGTTGACCGCAATGGCAGCACCCTGCCCCCGTCGTCCAATCCCCTTTCCTATTTACTCAATGTAGTTTCGCTGCATATGTTTGTTCATTTGGTGTTTTGGACATACTGTACAGTTGTGATGTTGTGTTTCTCCCCCTCACACTGCCATGTGACGTGTGCTTTTGAGGGAATCAAGAAGAATGGCCAGAAAGAGGCAGCGAGACAGAGAAAGAGAAAAGTACAGTATAGACAACAACAGTTGTTGACCTACAATGATGTGTTTTGTAAAACATGCAATGCTAGCTGACAAGTTGTAGGCTTTTGCCCTGTGGCGAAGCATTCTGCGAGTGCCAAACACAAACAGGTCCTTTCAGTTGATGTTCGCTAACGTCGCTTCCAGTTTCAACCGGCTTATCTAAGGCGCCTTGGCTACTCCATTCAGGAGAACATAACTGTACCCTGTAAACTATTTCAACCATAGCTCAGCAAAAACATTTAATTAACTCGACCGAGAGCGATTTACTTTACTCGTGTTACGCTCAAACGTTTCGTACTTCACTTCAAAAACTGGCCATGGAAGTGGATGACAAGTAGCTGGTTATCACGAACATGTCAACCAATGCTGTGACCGCACATGAATCTGTCCCCCAGAGCCACTGGTGAGGGCCATTAGGTCTCTTTGTATCTGTAATAACTACATGCTATTGGCAGCTTTAAAGCCTCTCATGATCGAATACAATGACGCTTGAAGCCCTGTGGTTTGAAAGCTATCCCAGAGGCTCCCTGAAGAGCGCCTTTGTGTCACACAACAGCACATTATTTACGGGGGAATCTGTGTTTTCGTGGGCATCTTTTCAGCATGAAAAACTATATTTATATTCACATTTGTCTGATCATCAGAGCGCATCATTACTGTTGCTGGAGGTCTGGGCCGCTGCTGAAGGGTAATAGAAGGCGTTGCCTGAAGCCAGTTCTCAGGGACGCTCTCTCTGAGAGAGGCGAGGTGCTTCTTAATCAGTCAGCCAGTGGGTTGAATGTCATATTAAAAGACTCTGGCAGACGGCCATATCTGTGACTTTGTCCTCTACAAGGAAGAGAGAGAGAGGGAGAGAGAGAGAGGGGGAGGGATTGAGAGACGGGGCGGGGGGTTGGCAGGGATAGCATTGAGAGAGAGAGATAGCAAGAGATAGGGAGAGGGAGAATGATAGCGAACCATAGAGGCAGTGAGGGTGAGAGAAAAGAGAGAGGGAAGAGAGATTGAGAGATTGAGAGAAAAAACAGAGGAGAGAAAGACAATTAAAGTGAGGTTGAAATATTTAGATGTATAGGGTAACAGCGAGAGAGGAGAGACTGTTAAACAGTGTGTCGGAAAGTGAGAGAATCAGGGAGATAGATTTATAGATAGCGATGGAAAGAAAGACAGAGACAGATAGTGATGGAAAGAAAGAGACAGAGACAGAGACAGAGACAGACACACACACAGAGAGAGACACACACACACACACACACACACACACACACACACACACACACACACACACACACACACACACACACACACACACACACACACACACACACACACACACACACACACACACACACACACACACACACACACACACACACACAGTGATGTTACCTTATTTATCAATGCTGTCCCACTGTCTTCCAATTAAAACTCTAATGGATAATTACTTTAATACTTCAGCAACTCTGATGACATTTATAGAATAGCTGTAGACAGGGTGATGTAAAGTTTCGTAATACTGTATTTGACAATGGCCTCATTCCAGTGTATTGAAGCTGTGTATTAATCAGATGAAGTATTAATCACGTTTAGAAATTCTCCTTAAGTTGGGAAAGCATGCTACCACATACAAGCAAAAGTTACTTTCTTGTTTAACACAAATACAAATACTGTACATCGCAGTCAAGTAAGAACGTTACACACTTGTGCTTGGCAATAGGTGTTTTCTACTATAATTTGAGTAACCTCTGTCGGTCCGTCTTGGGTCGTGTGTCTTGGGTCGTTTCGTCTGTGCCCGATCAAATTGCGCATGCGTCGCATCCAATCCAGCCGCGACACACACGCTGGCTCTGTGTGTTCGCATGCGTCGCATCTACAGCCCCACAGCGTTACACTGTTGCACACACAGAACACTCGCCTCCGCGGCCGTGTATGCACGTTGGGGAGGCACGTGTCAAAATGTACATTATTTGTGTTCGCGCGACGGCCGCGTATGTGTGTTCGCGACGGGGGACAGCTCTGGCCGCATGAGGGTGTGTGCGTGACGGGGGGGTGTGTGGGGGGTTGCCTGTGGGGAGGGGTGACCGCGGGGGGTGCCGCGGGGGGACCCGCGGGGGAACCGCGCTACAGGACGTGCAATAACCTTCACCGGGTATGGTCTAGTAATAATAATGTTTATAGAAAAGTGTGACATGCAAAATGGCAAAACATTTGTTAAAAATACATGCTGGATGTATACTCAAGATGTACTGTACTGTATATCAAGAATATTGCTGCCCTATAGTTAATGGGGATGTTAAATTTGTTTTTTAAAATAAGTTAGATAGGTCTATATTCTGATAGCAATCTTTGCTATAGACTGTTCTGTTACAGGGGTCTCCCCGTCTCTTCAGCTCTTTAGTGAACAAATAATACATTTTCAGGTCAGGATACCAATTTTATCTAATCAGGAGAAATAGAACTCACACAGGATACACGATAAACAAGTGGAAATGGTGACACAAAGAAATAAAATGGAACACTATACATTTTAAGCTGATAAATGATCTTTGTGGGGTTCTCCCTTCTAATTGGATAAAATAGTTTTTAGTTTTTTTTTAAACATATCACTTTAAAGCTTTCTGTCAATTCTCCAATACAATACAGTGAGCACAACAACTGATCACCATGCATGTTTGTACATTACAATATAGTGTACATACAGTACAGTATGAAACCATTGTAGAATTGCAAAAGTACCACTTTTTTGCTGCATGGAAGCTGAATTAATGCTGCACTTGTTCACTGTCCCCAAGAGAGAATTCAGGAAAAGTCAGGTTTCTGTCTATTTTTAGCTGGTGGAAAATGCAAGGAAGGGTCTGTTAACTAGTTGGTTGAGAGTTGAGAATTTTGTTCTATTTTGTAACATTCCAGAAATAAATTGTCCTATAAGTACCTATGATGCAGGAAAGATACTGTACAGGAGGAGACCCCGATGGCTACCACTGTAATTGTTTCTAACGAGTTGGCAGTTAGGCTTCGGTCAAACTTTAGACAAGCTGTCCAAAATAAGTAAAATTTTGTTGGAGGATACAATTTGTAAGCGACCAACAAAATCCTGCAATGCAACAATCTTTCTCTTTCCTTTTGTGTGTGTGTGTGTGTGTGTGTGTGTGTGTGTGTGTGTGTGTGTGTGTGTGTGTGTGTGTGTGTGTGGGGTGTGGGGGGGTGTAAGACAGAATTAAATTATTGGGCAAAGGCCTGCCAATCATGTCCAACGGCCAAGAAGGTTATGTTCAATTATGATAATAAATGTGTTTCATATTGCTAAGTGGCCCTGACCTTTTCGATATGAATTGCAATTAGTTTTACTACCATTAGATAACAGACATTATGTGCATGATTGTAGGATGTGTGGGACACTCCAAGATACATTCAAATGCCTCTGAATGATGTGTATGTCTTCTAAGTACTGGCGTTTTACTTTCAGCTGATGGCACTCATATCCAGGTTATGGCTGTTGCTTATTTGTACTTTCCCTCGTGAATTCCAATCCCTTTGAGTCATTCTCATCTGCTTCACAGTACATACACATGAACCACTTGAACCCTAGCATCCCTGTTTGGCAGGGAACCAAAAATAGAAGATCTACAAGCTTACATTGTGAGTTTACAGAGGCTATTTTCGGCAAAGAGATTTGGTTGGACAGGGATAAAAAGAGCAGACCATTGACCAAGTACAGAGCCGACCCCGGTCAATTTAGTATGTGTTTAATATGTATAGAGGGGTTTAAGTGGTTAAAAGTCTGGGTTGTTCAATTTAGTGAGTTAAATGAACAATCCGGATGTCACTCTGTACTAAGATACTACACTGTAAGACAGGGTTAATGACTGAAGTCCTCATGCCTTCTCACTCCCACCCTCCAGTCCCCAAAGATGGTCTGAAGAACCAGGCAGCGTTCGAGGAAATGAGGGTGAACTACATCAAGGAGCTCAGGCGCTCAGTGGGCAAAGCTACCAACAACTCTGGCCAGACCTGGCAGCGCTTCTTCCAGCTAACCAAGCTACTGGATGCCATGCATGATGTAAGTACCCCAGTACCACTCTGCTTCAAGCCTGCATGCTGTATGCCAAGTGCCCTGCAGTGCAGGAATACAGTACACACTTCCACACTGGCAATGTGTTGATGTCTGTAGCAGCCTGCACACACGCACGTGCACGTGTGCGCACACACACACACACACACACACACACACACACACACACACGCACACACAGTCAGTATACCAGTCTTCACACTACAGTAGGAGGAGGGTGGAGGTGTCCAGATCATTTGGAAACATATTGGAGTATTGCAGCCACATAAGAGCCACAGCAGCCAATGCATGGTGCAATTGGTGCATTGTGCTAATGCCTTTACTTAGTGGGTCAGTCACACTCTGGCCGGGGGAATTAGGAATTATTGCATTCCAGTCCAGCCTGTCCCTTAGGGGGTGGGGGGGGGGGGGCTACTTTGGAATAGGCAGCGACCAGCCTTTAATGGTCAATGGAACAGAAGGCAATCAATGGCAGCATGTTGAGAACTGGACCGGTGCACGCGGCTCACTCTAAATAACGCCACGCACCAAAATCAGGTTGATCATTATTTATTCATATGATGATATGACGCTTCACTTCAAATCCCAAAGAGGAAAGAGACTGGGTTCAGAGACTGGGCAATGAGCTGGCTTCACTGTGGCTCTTAATGATTGAGTGAATGAGGTTAATGCAAATGGACACCTCTTCACAGAAGGTAAGGGCTACTGAAGCACCAGTGGCGCCCCCAAGTGGTTGACCGAACAATAATTATCATGGGGTCAGTTCCCAAATGGAAACAAAGAGGCTGTCATCAGTGTTACTACATTATCTGTAGCATTGTGACAGAATTATAACAGTGAAAATGTGTTAAAATTACACTAACCAGTAAATTACCACGTCTAGTTGTGAAAATGGCTTCTCAGCTGTAACAGAGTGGACATTAAATACATCATCTTTGAGACCCTTAAGAATGATTTATAAGTGGTTGTGTCTGAAACTAAAAATAGCTGATCTTTGTGATCTACGCGGTGTGAGCTTGTAGATCGGCTATTTTCAGTGCACGACACGGCGTGCAACCAAGGACAAATCAGGCATGATCAAATATCAGGAGCAGCTTTCCCATGAGTTGAAAGCAGTGCATTAAAACAGCTTTAGCATGTAAGCAGCAGCAATAAGCTCAGTAAAGTGCTACTGTATGTATTCATTACAGTATGTTTTTTTCCAAATAAATGTGTACACTGCACTGTGCATTTTGTTTAAATTATTTGATTTATTTGTGGGTCATGACTTAATGACTAAGGAAAAATGTTGTCCTGAGGCTAAACCAGTTGAGAAACACTGTCGTAGACCATGAGGCACATTTCAGCCATCAGATGGATGGCTTACTGGATGGGTTACTGGTGCGGTGGTCTAAAAAAAACGAAGGAACTAAAGTGGTGATGACTCCTTAGACGGAGACTAAAGAAATACAAAAAAAGTAACTTTTTTACATGCTCAGCCACGTGCTAAAGTGCTCAGAGTACATAAGTGATAGGAGGACAAACGTTTTGGTCACAAGACCATCGTCAGTGCCATATGGCACTCTGGGCTGTAAACAATCCAGCTAAAGATTAGCATGATTTTAATTAATGTAATCCTGCACAAAACTCGTTGGCCAATAGTGTCAGGGACCAGCTGTAAGAATAAACCTACATTATTAAAACACACTTGACCATCAACAGTCCGCATTGGGTCTTACTGTAATGTGCATAATCACAGAAATATGGCACTGGACTTTTGTATATTTGTATTTTGTAATCTCTTACTTTGTTTCGTTGTATTGTGGGCAGAGAGCAACCAAGTGAGTTCAACTCGTATATTGCCAATAAAATATTTATTCTGAAAAAAGCTATTGAAACCCCACTGCTAAATCCAGTTTTATTTGAATTTGACTGTGCGTTAATGAAACTGTGTGTGTGTGTGTGTGTGTGTGTGTGTGTGTGTGTGTGTGTGTGTGTGTGTGTGTGTGTGTGTGTGTGTGTGTGTGTGTGTGTGTGTGTGTGTGTGTGTGTGTGTGTGTGTGTGTGTGTGTGTTCCTATTCAGCTGGTGGGAAATCTACTGGACTTCTGCTTCTACACCTTCCGGGAGTCTCGGGCGCTGAAGGTGGAGTTCCCCGACATGCTGGTGGAGATAATCAGTGACCAGATACCAAAGGTGGAGTCCGGCCTTACCCAGATACTCTACTTCCACAAGAAGTGACTGACAGACTGACTGAAGAAACCACATTAAATGAACTGGAAAAGAGAGAGAGGGGGAGGACACGGGCAGGAGGAAGACGTGTTGGAGGAGGAAGGCCTTACCCTGCAGCGCAGCCTACACCTGTTGGCCCATGAAGCCACCACCCCAGCTTCTCCGAGTCGGGAGAGGAAGTGACGTGGTTGCACAGGAGGACCCTTGACTCTGCGGTCACCGTGGACTGGTCCCAGACCAGCGAAGAGGAGGTCAAATGACGGAGCCTTGTGCGTGAGAAAAAAAACACTGAGAAGGAAGAGATGTGACTAGAAATGTGACAAAGCATCCCTAAGCCCTGCCCCCGCCCAAAATCCCACCCTTTAACCCCCCGCCCAAAAGACGATGACAGTGTTTTATGATGGAGACAAAGCCATACATTTCTTAGGATGCGCTAATAGACACATTCACCTAGCACACACACACACACACACACACACAGATGCATGTAGAGGGGAATATTTCTCACTGAAAACACATGCTGTCCACATGCATTCACACAAAACGCACAGATGCACTCCATATGCACTAGAGGCAGACACGCGAAAACCTCCTGCAGTTCCTTGACAAAAAAGAAATGAAAAACTTGCAAACATTAACTGTGGCTTATGCAGTCTCTCACAAATAATAGCACTATGAATCTATATTCAAAAATAAATTATGCCAATACGTAGGGTTTCTTTTTGCTTCGCAGTCTACTGACATACTATAAGGCCACAGCAACAGAATTCATTACTGTAGGTGGTGCACCATTTTCTTGACAGAACCTCTCGGCTGTCTGTGGGGAGAACGGTCTAGTTGAATTATATTCCAAGGGCTATTACAAGCTAAATAGTGGCATAAAAATGTAACAAAACCCAACTTTGAATCTTAGCCGGTGTGCACACTACACCCACCAATAACACTCACATAATCCATTTTTATACAAAAGAAATAACAAAAAATAGAAGTTGTAAAACAATCAAGACTAAAATATGCAAAACTTCAGAACTTAAAGTTCTTGTTTTTGAAATAATAGTGTTTCTATTGTGTGATGAAAGTACAGTGCGCGTGGAAAACGCTCCAGTGTCATGGAGAGAAGTCACCCTTTTAGGTTCTCATGGTGGAGTTTTGACACAACATTGTTGAATGGGTACCTCTGTCTCAAAGTGTTCTGGAAGACCGCCGGAGAACGGGAGAGCAGAGTCCACCAGTCATTCACTCAATGAAAAAAAGGATTGTGGTGTTTCTGCTGGTAATGGAGTTGACTAAGGTGCGTCCCTAGTTAATCGGTGTTATTTGTGGAACCTCCAGTTGTCCATCTTTTCTCACAACGAAGCAAAACCAGCCCTTTGTGAACCAAAACTTATCTACTTGTTCCCGGAAATAATAAAAGCATTTTTTATACATACAAGTGTGTTGTAAAGGTTTAGTTTTTTGGCAAGACAGACATTTTACATTACGGTGCTTCTTTTTTCTACAAGGCGAAAAGAGAGCTACTTAACATGTACAGCAACCTAGCAAGTAACTGTCCATAACATTACACAATATGGACACACAAAATACTCTAATGTTGATATAATCTGAAAAAGGGAGCATTAGTCTTTGCAGTGCTTAATTCACAGCAAAATGTATCAAAATCCAGGCAAACATGTACAGGTATTAACCCGCTTTAAAGTCACATCCTACTCAGCCGTTTGTACAGAAAAATAAATGTTTTCTTTTTGTTTTGAGGTACATGTTGGTGGAACACTTGATAAAAGAGAACTGAATATTGCATTGTTTTGGTCACCTTGTCCTGCTTTTGTGTGTTTCTCATTTCTTTTCTCTTTGGGCCAACTATTCTTATTACTACTTCTACTATTATTACTACTACTGCTACTAGACGTATGGCAGACCTTGTCATCTGGACCATGTTTTATCTTGTTTCACACCCCACTGGATGATGCTACTGAAATGTGACCGCGCCTTTGGAGAGGGAATACAGTGCGGGGGTGTGATTGTGTACTTGTTTTTTTTGCGTGCCTGTGTATGAGTGCGTGTAGTATGGCCATGTGCATGTGTGTAGACTTATGTTTGTGCATTTGTTTGTTTGTGTGCGTGTTTTGTTTAGTTTTTCCTTCCTGGAAAGCATGTGCATAAATGAAATGCTTTGTTTTTCTCTTTTTTGCCTTGTTTTTATGCATTTATGTTATAGGATTAGGCATAACCTATTGCCACATTTAGATTTGCACAAGGACGCAATGTGAAATAAGGCATCAGTGCAGCTAGAATTAATTGTCCCTTTTGATATGTAAAGTGCGTTTGTGTAGGGGAGGAGCTCTGTGCTGTGTTGGTGTATGTAAAGTGTAAATGTTGAAAAGGCAGGATCCTGGCTTTGGTACCGTGATTAGAACGACTCATCTTTCAGCCCCCTATTGTGAATTATTGTTCAATTTTTTGAAGGACCCTGATGATTAACTCCTGCTTTATTTGTTTTTTTCCCCCCTTGTAGCCCTCCCAGCCTCCTTTTCTTTTAGGGGGGAAAAAAATGGTTAAATGGTTCATAGGACGAATGGGAAAGTATTTTTGAGAGAATTATATTTTGCTGGAAAACAATATTTAAGTACTTTGTCTAAAACAATATCCTTTTTGTAAAATGAAAAATGTTAAATGCATGCTTTTTGATGAGATGTTTACATTGTATTTAAAAGAAGGGAAACTTGTGCCTTTTTATCTCACCTGATTTACAATTTTACAGTATATAAATATATATACATATATATATATTGTAAATAACACAGCGAGTCTTTATGTTGAATATAGTATAAGAAAGACATTTCTACTTATAAACCATCCTGTTATCCTGAATATTTGCTAATTTGTGCGTTTTCCCCATTCGCCATTGTTGTTTTTGTGTGTGTGTGTGTGCGCGTGTGTGTATTGAATGGAGTAAAGAGGATTTAAGGCTGGAGTCCTGAATGTACCAAACAATGTTTGTGAGATGGGAGACTTGTGGAACTTACTACCTGAATGTTTGAAAGAAAGATCCTCTTTTTAAATAATGTTATTTGATTTGCCTGTTCACTTTTGTTTTTCTTGTTTTGTTTTGTGCATCGTTTTTCATGTGACTCAACTGAAAAGATTGACAAAATGCACTTATTTTGTAATGGATAGAATGGTGTATTGGTATAAGTGATGGATTCATGAGGTGTTTCCCAGTCTGTACCACCATACAAATACCATATACAAAAACCACACAGACAATATTGATGCTGAAAACATCTAGAGAACTCATCCATTCAGGATGTAATTATACTGGTCTGTCCTGAGAAAACTGCACTCAAAGATGAGCTACATGTCTGGCCATTAATGACACTACCATTGTGGACCCAAAGATGTCATGTGAAAATACAACATAACTGAAATGATGCGCTTACAGCAAGTCACCAGTGAGGCTCTGATAAAACACTGGGTCTACTGTACATTTCTTCTAATCATAACAAAAATACTAACCCTACAATACTGTTTTTTTTTCTTCATTATTATTATTACAAAGCAATTTAGTGTAATAAATAAATACCCATATACACAGTACAGCACTTTCCCATATTCGCGTCTCACCCATTGTTTAAGTCGTCCCCCATTCAAACCAACCCTGTATATTTGGGCATGAATGATTCAGTTGTATGTTGTACTTTTCGCTGTTGTTATTTCACTGAGAACACTATAGAGGATGGAGCCAGTGTCTTTGCCATTTTGTGTTTGTGAAGATGAAACTGGGTGTAGAGAGAAACTAAGGCTTAATTTATACTTCATTGCACGTCGGTGTTGCTTGGCAAAAATAACTGATCTTACAGCCAGATTCGTTGTTAGCCTGTAGATCAGTTACTTTCGCTAAGCGACACCTTTGTACTACGGAGCATAAATTCATCTTAAGAAGCCATATCTTCACAGCCTTGGCAGAACATCTCTTCTTAATAGATGGCGTTTTTGGAAAAAAAGAAAATCCCAAAAAATGAACTTTTTACTCAAAACGCTTTGTACAATATTTCTGAGCAACTCTCCACAGTACATAGACAATATCCTTCAGCATAAATGAATAATAAAAGAAGACTTTGGAGTTAGTTACTACAACCTGTACATCTGGATGCAGATATTGCCATACCTGTGTTTGCAAAACTATTGCAAGGTTCTAATAAAACCGTTAAATAAACTGAGGTGGTGTTATTGACTTGTGTACATATTTGTGTATTTGTTTCTAAGCTTTTATTCAAATAGAGAGGAGAAAGAAATGTGTGAAGACAGGATAGATAGAGGCAGAGCTGTAAAAGTATAGCTGGAGAGAGAGAACATAGAGGATGGGAGTCCGAAGAACGAGAAAGTTGTAGTTGGTGTGTAAGAAAACAATTTGCATTGTGCATAACCAAAAAGTACAAGGAAGGAAGACAACATGAGAAAGAAAAACAGCAATTGAGAGAGAAGGGAAAATGGAAGGAGAGAAGGACAAAATGGAATGCAAAACTGAGAGGGGGGAAGGAAAAATATGGGGAGAGAGGACGAGAATGAGAGAGGTGTCAGTGTGAGAGTGAGACTTTTACAGTGCAACACTTCCCCTTGTGCCGAGAGAGAGAGACAGACAGAGAGAGACAGACAGCGAGAACCTCGCCATTAACCTCGTTAAGGGGCTGAATCTGAAAACACGCCTGATTCGCCAGACTGCAGCACAGACAGTATTACTTTTTTGCGCTCTCTCTCTCTCTCTCTCCATCTCTCTGTTTCTCTCTCTCTCTCAAAATCCACAGCCGTCTCCAAATCTCCCCCAGATTTCCAATAGCTCGTGCTGTGTAGTCGAGCCAGATAAACGGCATCTATTGGATCAGGCTGATTTCACGGCTGTGCCCGCGCACATGGCTGCTTCCATGGCCCACTTTTCTGAGCTCTCTCTCCCTTTCTCTCTCACTTCCCCCCCCACCCTCTCCGTGCCGTCTGCATCCGTTGCCGCTTTTTTACATTTGTTTTTCTTTATCTCTCTCTCTCTCTCTCTCTCACTCAGTTTTGTTTTCACCCACACCAACACAGTATTACATGATTAAAATCAGTGACAGATCAAATATTATTTGATCTGTCACTGACTCAGTGAAGATACGAGAAAAACAAGAAGAAACACTGGAGACTCTTATCTTTGTTTAACACCCTGACACGAATTTCTGTTCCTCTTTCCTTTTTTTTTTGGCGTCTTTTGCTTTGTTTTGTTTTTCTGGGAAACCCTGAGACCTTTGTGTAACAGAGTTGTGTTGTTGTCCTATTTGCTGAAGCGGGTCTACTGGGTGCAACTGAAACACCAACTATGATGTAAGCTGAGTCATGGTACAGACCTATTTTCCACGGCTGAAGGACACTGCGCCATAGACCATATTCACACGGCGGCCATATTGGAATTTAACATTGAAAGTGCCGCCACCCGGGGTGGCTACTTTCATTGACTTCATAGAAACATGGCCGCCGTGTGAATATGGTCTATAGGAGGCAGAGGACAGCTGGCACACAGCCAGAGGCTCTGGGAAATATAGCAAATGAAAACATGCAACTGTGATACGTAAGCAAGCACAGTGGCATTGAATAAGTCTCCCCCTTCATGCATTTATCCTACAAATACTGTATCCTGCACGTACTGTACAGTGGTGGAAGTCTTGCTTTATGCCTTTGTCCTGCATATATCTTGCATTAGCACTGTATAGAGTGGTATAGCCATTGCAGAAGTCACCATGCCTACATTCATCCTGCATCTATTCTGTGTAAGTGCTGCATGCAGTGATAGCCAGTGGAAGTCCTCCCCACAGTACTGCATTTATCCTGCAATTACACAGCATTACAATTCTATACAGTGACATACAGTACACTGTAGAAATTCTCCTCCTTGCATTTTTCCTGCATACAGTATAACCACTTGTATGTTGCAGAACAAAAGTGTATTAATGACTCGGTCCTAAACAATTCCTCTTCAGGGACAGATGAAAGCTGCAGTAGTGCAGTTTGCTGTTTATTTTGTCCTCTTGCATCTATCATGGTTGCTGTTGGACAAAAAAAACTCATATCTCCATATTTCGTGTTTTTTCGTAAATCATCACTCTACTTGATCACACTACAGTGTCACATAAAAGCATCAAAAGTAGCAGATCCGCAAGCTTGAGACGCGGTGCGAAGCGACGCGTTTTGAGCTAGCAGATCTGCAATTGTTGCGGATCTGAGAATCCTGAAAAGTACAAGTTTTGGACATGTGAGGTTTCCACCGACAGAGACGATGGATGTGCTGCTCCTAAAGTACTTTGAGCTGCATTCAGTTTATATGAAAGGTGGTTTAAAAAAAAAGAAGTTTATATTCCAAGTCTCCATAGTAACTGGGGTATGTGAATGTAGATGTCAACCCAGCTTGAAAAGCCACACTGCAGTAGCACATACACTGTTACTGTACATGACAAATCATTCAAATAATGTGTGCAATTACTATTCTGTGATTGCCAACAGGCAACCGGGGGCCTATTTCACGAAAGCAGAATTAGGGGTTAAGCCTGGATTTAACACCTATCCTGGCTTAATTTAGCCAGGATTAGCGATGAATCGGTTTCATGAAAGCTGAATTATCTTGCCAGATTAGCTTAGCCAGAGCACCCTGGATAAGTTTATCCATGACTCGATTTCACGAAAGAAAATTTACGCAATCCTACCTTAGTTACCATGGAAATTTTGCTGTGAAGTTAGCCTGGTAGGGACCAGGCTAACAGCCAAGTTTACTTAATCCAGTGCCTTGTTCTTCAAGTTTTTCCACAGTTAATTCAACACATGTGTTAGTATATGGACTCATTTTAATGACCCTACACTCAAATAAAATGAAATAAATACAATAAGATATAATCAATTGAATTATATTATTGAAATAGAGTGTGACCATGAATCATAATTGTTTCACAATGACTCATGTGATATGTCATTGTCACTCTGTTAACATTATAGTTCATATTGTTGCTAGTTTGATAATATATTACAGATTTATTTTTATATTATAAAAAATCACCGGGATCCCCGTTACCGCCACCGGGACCCCCGTTATACCGCCGCCCCACGTTACCGCCACCGTGGACGGCACTGCAGATATATAAATAGATGGATTCCATGTAATCTCTACATTGCATGCATACCTGCCAACCTCAGACCGTCCGATAACAGGAGATTCCCCCCTGGGGGGTACCCCCAGCGTGGTCAAGAGCCCCCCCCCCCCAGGAATTTTTTAACAGAGTAGATGTAATTTCCAGTAATCTGATGGATTTTGGGAGTTTGACACTTTTATCAGGCTTACATAGGATCCATTAAAAAGTTAAAAGTAACAATAAAAGAGCCATATTTAATAATAACATTTTGCTGGGGACCCCCTGGAACCCCCCCAAGGACCCCTGGGGGTCCCCGGACCCCACTTTGAGAACCAATGCTTAACGCTTTTTGAAAGTCCTGAAAAAAAAAACAAGACTTGCGCAACAAAAATCGGCAAGACACACCATCACCGGTTTACTTCCCGTATCTGCATAGTCTCGCGTCTCGCGTAGCTATCTGCGTGAAGTGGGCGGACGCCTTTTTAGGAGACCGGAACGGAAGCAGGTTGGCGTCCGCCCACTTCACGCAGATAGCTACGCGAGACGCGAGACTATGCAGATACGAGACATGACGCTTTATTAGCAAGACAGTCTTTTATTATATTATTCCTCATTTTGCTGGTTTCCCCTGAAACCCCTTTACTGTTACAGAGTAGAACTGCCTTAGAGTCTCTGCTGATGATGTGGCCATAGCTGAATGGTTAGAGAGCCTGCCTGGCAAGCCATAAATCCCAAGTTCGATCCCAGGCCTCAACAATGTGCCAAAGTGTCCCTGAACAAGACACTTAGAATAGTTCACCCAAAAAATACTTATTTTCTATCAATTACACACTCCATGAAGCCTTGAATTCATGGAGATTTATAATAGGCGCATATAATAGGCTATCGCATTGTAGATTAGTAGGCGATAATTCCAATATTCACTATACACTCCTCATGTTTAAGCCTAACTGAATTATGTATTTATGGACCCAAGCCTCAAGACTATTGAGCTAAAAAGTTTGTGAACCACTGCCATTTAGATTAGGTTTTCAACCTTTTTCATGCCAAGGACCCCTAAATTGATATACATTTGGCCGCGGACCCCCATCTGAAAATGTTTTGTGCCAGGGACACCCAGAAGCAAAGATTTGAGTTAAAAATGTTTGCTTTAAAAATGTATATATATTTCAAAGATATGCACACATTTTCAAGATTTTTCAAAAATAGCAGATCTACAAGCTCATAGTGCGGCACTCGGTGCCACGCTATGAGCTTGTAGATCTGCTATTTTTGAATAGCCAAAGCAAAGTGGTTAAAAATGATTGTGACGCTATCAGTGGCGTACCCACCGTAGAGGCAGTAACTAAAATCTCGCCTCCCCTAGAAAATGAAGTAAAAGACTGACTGAAAAACAGGCAGTGAAAAAATCCAAACAGAATAGTGGCCGTCAGACCATTAGCCCGCCTCCTCGTCCATTCACACGGGCAGGCAGCTAATCACCACGGTATCCATTCAGCAGAGCGACCCTCGCCTATATAGTGATGCAAATGTATGCCTTTGGGAAATCTCGCCTGCCCTAAATGTAATTCCTGGGAACGCCACTGTTCCATGAGCTGCTGCAGTGCTGCTGTTCAGCCACAGAGAACAACGCCGCTCTGGTTTTGGGCCCCATGATTGGTCAAGTTCAAGGATTCTGCTATCGACTTTCATGGTCTTTTATAGGAATATGTGAAGCCTGGCTTTACCATCCTGGCTTGACAAGGTCTAGCTCGACAAAGTCGCTCCTTTTCAGCCTGGCTTGGCGTTCATAGAACGGAATAAACCAGGCTGTACGGACCAGACTTTGTCAAACCTGGATTTGACTTAAATCCAGGCTTATTTAATTCTCCTTTAATGTAATAGGCCCCAGACTAATACACTTATTTTATCTATCTATTTTTTATTTTAAAAAACTAACATAAATACAAAATATACAGGTGCATGTCAAGGAATTATGATATCGTGGAAAAGTACATGTGCATGTAAGGTATATGCAAGGAATGTGACACAAATTAATCCAAGAAAACATTTCATTTTCAAAAACGTGTATCATTAATGTGATTATTGAGATTCAAGGAATTAATGCAGGTAGAATTTTGAGATATTTTGAGATACTGGATGCCATAATCATTTAGATTTAAAGGATCTACACCATGAATTTAAAAAATAATAATAATATTTAATATTATATTGTTTATGTCCCTCAAACGTTTTTCAAAAGGTTTGACCCTAAATCAAGCCACAGATATACTCATTCCAACTAACTTCTCTCTGGCATATAAAGCAATTTCACCTGCAATACCACATTGTCCTGTTTGGCACGGGGCGCGATTGAGCCAGTTTTTATGCATGTTAGCTCCTGGTTCTGTGTGGAAAATGTAAAACAAAAAAATAAGAAAAAAAAAATATATATACATATATTTTTTTTTACTGAAAAACGGGAGGTATTGTACCCTGACGTGACGTCACGTCAGGGTGAAAATCAGTTTGGCCTGTTTTGAGACCAATTTACAGAAAACCCCAGATTTGCTGTGAAAGCCTGAGTGTTCAAACTGGGGTATTTTTGGAGATAGAAGAGGTAGGGGAGACCAAAAACACACAAAAAATAAGAAAAAGTTAACATTCATGGTGTAGTCCCTTTAATTTTTTTTATTATGGTTACATTTATATTTTGTAAAGGCCCGATCAAACATATTACAAAATCCTGGTGCTTCACATTATTGACAAACACAATATAATATATGTACAGTATATATAACTAGACGCGTCGCAATTCAGGGCAATTGCAGAGTGTGGTTGCGCCGACGCTAGTCGCGGTTCGCTGCCGCCGGGACTCGAGGAATACGCTGGGAGGAATACCGTCGGAGGCTGCGCCAATTACATTGTCACGCAACTCCTGAGATCACTTGCGTTTCATTTTGAGAGGATTGGTCCCCCCAACATATGGTTTTTGCATCAAAAGGTTACATTTTGAGCATTTGTGGCGCCCCCTATGGATCAAAGTGGAAATTATTTTGGGGATTTGTTGAGTAATCCACACTTGACATGTGATTCAAATTTGGGATTGACTGGACGTTTTGTTCGTGATTTGTGGGCTTTTTTGTAAAACGGGCCCCTCCCGCTAACTTTGGAAGCCATTTACGGACGAACGGTATGGACTATCAAAATTCTGTCGCATAAATACCCATCGCATGGGTCCAGAGATCATGTGTACCGATTTTTGTGAAATTTGGACAAAATATATGGGAGGAGGAGCTAAAAGTGTGTTTTGAAGAAAATTCAAAATGGCGAAATTTTGATTTTACGACCTACGGTTCAAGAGTTATAGGCCAAAACGTAAAGGGGGCTGTTATAGCGCCACCATGTGGCCGATTGGTGTGATTATTTTTTCAATAATTTCGGACTAAATTATGAACCTCCTCTCCAAATCTGGTAACTCTAGCTCTTACGGTTTTAGAGAAAAAAATACTTGAATTTGAGTTTTTTCACTTTTTCATTAAAGCGGATGGGGAAATTTAATGCACTAATAAATCAATATAAATTAAACTATTTAACCAATCTCTTAGCAAAATACAAGCGCACGATTCCAGGTCAAGACGGTCATTTTGAGATATGGCACTAAATTGGGGAATAAAAACTGTGGGAGGAGAGACGATCTAAACTATTGTTTATCTATATTAATAATAAAGTGTGAGGATTACTATAGTCTGGTTGCCCTGTTAGGGCAACCACACTAATAAATAAACATAAAACAAAGTCTGTCCTAGTTTGAATTATTATTAGGAGTTTGAAGTTATTTTAGGAGTTTGAAGTTATAATGGGTTTGTATAGGAAGAGGGCGTGTCTGATAAAATGAATATCAAATATCTAAATACTGAAACAAGCAACTTAAAAACGGTCTGGGGGGCTCACAAAAGCCTGAGTAGACGATAAATTACCCGAAGTTTTTTTTAAAGTGAAATATCCCTTTAAGTCTATTTGATGCAAACAGCATACCGTGGTTCTGGACAACGCTACAAGCAGCATACCGTGGTTCTGGACAACGCTACAAGCAGCATACCGTGGTTCTGGACAGTACTTCCGGGGACCAAGCAATTGGCTTGCTCCAAACGGGCATGAGTTCCGGACGGTCATGCGCCTCAAATGGGCACAGCAACAGACTTCTGTCTATCTATAAATTCACAGAATATTTGACTGTCCTCATCTGAATAATTTGGGTGTATCGCTGAGGACCCGGAGTGCATTGTTGAGTGCGAAATCAATAGGATGAGCGGTTTTCCGCAAGCAGCCCCAATTCTCGACTATGCGATTTGGGCCAAGTAATTGACCCATTCCGAATGGGTATGCTTTTCATGAACGGCCACGCGCTCCAAATGGGCACTGCACGAGTCCTGTAAAGCCTGACAAAAGGTTGACAAATGAATAAGTGCCAACAGCCGCTGTGCAGCATCTTACATGCTCAGCAATGTACATCAGTCGGAGAAAGAGACTGTGGGTGGGTGACGGGCGTGCATGGTTGTGAATGGAGAGTGAGAAAAGCCATCACTTTTCATGAAGGGCCAGGTAAGGCCGGGCAAGACGCCAAAGCGTAATAATTCCTGCTTTGAGACGGACGTTTCAGAGGCCTGGACGGGAGACAACGCCAAGGGATATTCTAATGAGGCCCAGGAGGACAGATAACTGAGCACAGATTCAACGCCATTATCGCCAGTGATTTCATAAACAAATGATCTAAAGATGCTAAGGGAGAGAGACAGAGTCATGCAGTGGCAGGGCAAGCGAGCGACCGAGACAATGGGGTGACAGCAGACAGATGCAGGGGACGTGAGAAGGATGGAAGGGGGTGAAGGAAGAAAGGGACAATGAGGGAGAGAATATAGGAGGACAGAGATGACACCTCGTCGCCTCCTCAGGACATTCTGCACTCATATCTCACTCTTTATACTCTCATAATATCCGTCCGTGTCACTCTCACAAAGCCTTGATTTATGCTTCAGCCCTGCGAAGGTTTGCATGCCAAAAATAGCAGATCTACAATCTCACAACGTGTTGCGTTGCGAACTTGCGACGCGTTGAGCTTGTAGACCTGCTGTTTTTGGCGCATGACTCCGCCATACGACAGAGCATACATCAGGCATTGGACAGACAGTAGAAAGAGAGGTAGAGAGAGTGTGTGATTGTGAAAGAGAGAGACAAAGGGAAGGGTAGGGGGAGAGAGAGATGAATAGATAAGAGAGATATGACAAAAATCCAGACAGCTTTGAAGTGGAGTTGACAACTGGGGGGGGGACAAAAACCTGAACTGTTTCTGAGGGAGATATAGACAGAAGTGATGGCAGAGGCAGACAAATAAGAAGCAGACACAAACGAAAACAGACTTCAACTCAATCGAGAGGCTGACCGACAGACAGGCAGACAGGTCGGCAGGCGGAGAGACAGTCCACCCTCTTGGAGAGTCAGTCAGACAGACAGACTGGATGTCGCTATGATTCAGCAGTATTTTGGCATAGAGAGGAGAGGATGATGTTGATGAGAGGCTAAAGGGGGAGGGGAGGAGGGGGGGTCTGGTAGTGGAGAATAATTTGCCCGTCTCATTAGCTCTGCCTCATTTCATTATGTAACCATCACTGCCTCCGTCGCTCTGGAGAGGCACAGGCCCACATCCCGCCAAAAACTACCACCCTTGTCAAGCTGCCAGTATCTTTAGACTGGGCACAGTGTGTGTGTGTGTGTGTGTGTGTGTGTGTGTGTGTGTGTGTGTGTGTGTGTGTGTGCGCGCGCATCGAGCAATGTGCTAGAGAACAGGGCATCGGCTCACTTATTAATTATTGGAGATGTGGCTGTGGTGGTCCCATGGTAATTATGTAACCGAGAGCAAGCCAGCAGAGCCTGGAGGCCATTAGTATGTTAATTATACAGATGTAGTCCAAGAGCTAACATGTGTGAGATGGGGGGCATCGTAATGGATTAGGGAAGGTTGTTGTAGCGGCTGTGGATTGGGGGGGGAGAGTGTTTGTTTGTGTGTAAAGATGTGATTATAATCTCTGCCATTTTCCCAGTACCCTTGCTAACTTATTTTATAAATTGTCCTTCCACTGATGGCTGGTACAGCTGGTAGTCTGGTGGAGGGAATGAGATGCGGAAGACTTACATTATGTTGGAAGGCTTACCATAACCGTAATGGCTGCAGAATGGATCCTCATTTGAACAGAGGGTCTCATTATTTTTCAGACGTTGAACGTTGCCTGTAGGGATTCTGTCTCCTCTCCACAGCATCCTGAATGACTCAGCAAATATTAGACATGGTGCAACATTTCATCAAGACAAAATATTGAAATGTTTCTCGACTATGTAGACACTTCTGTTACTATTAACTATTTCAATTTTGGACCAACCAAATATGGCCTCCCATTGCTTCACATCTTCTTTGGTCCACTGTCAGAAGAGCATACTGTAGTTTCAGGGCTATTTTGGGAAATACAAACCAATTCTCTTATAGCCAAACAACCTTGCTAAGGCCAGACAAAATGAGTTAAGGCAGTAATGGTTTGTGACTTTTTCTTGCCAAAACTGAGAAGAAATTCTTTTTTCTTTAACAACCTTTTCATTCACTTTGAAACAACCCTAGACTGGTTTGGTTTAAACAATTTTACTGGAAGAATGCATGATACGCTTAAGAATAAAAACTCCATCATTTATTTAACATTGATCAAGAGGATTTACAATGTTACAAAAATTAAATGGATGCCAAGACCCTTTACAAATGTCATAAATCAACTTAAATTATTGCAGTTGCGATTCAAAACAAAAGCCAAACTGCCACACTAAAGCTCTTAGAAAAATGAACCTGGCTTTCTGCTGAACAGCAGCAGTGTGACCGCAAGTGGCGTGTGTGTATACAGCATAAACTGTCTGAAGAACCGCTTCAAATGGAAACCTCCCTAAACTTTCAACCACTAAAGGTTGACTTTAATTTCTTATAACATACTTGGCATCAATAGTTGTTTGAAAATAATTATATACACAGCAGTGACGTAAAAATACTGCATTTTGTGGTCTTTCCGATAATAAAACCGTGACTGATTGCATCATTGTTTATTCGGACAATCGTAGTGTAATAGAAAAACTAGGCCATCTCCCTCACAAATGAATCTTTGAATTCTTTGCTCATAAAACATAGCATCGTCATATATTTAACAAAAAATAAAGAAAATATTCTAAATAAAAACCCACTCTTATTTTGCACAATGGTATGTCATTTTAAAGACGTGGGTTTAGTCCTTACACCAAGTCTCCTTTCATGACAATTCTTTTTGTCCCTGTCCCACGGCAGTATCACAATACAACAGAACCTACTTGCTCCGAGGCTGGACAGGAGCGAAAAAAAGACATTTCGTCTAAATGGAGTGTACATCTCCGTACGTCCGAATAACGGTATATAAAACAAAACAAGAGTACAGATGAGTGCGCTTTTAAAATGCAAAAAAAATAAAATATACATGCAGTGAGTGCACCACAACAATAACTTGTTGACATCAAATATCAATGTGCCTTGTGATGAATATCCACATGTACTCAATATAACAGCACATGCAGCCTTTTACTGTACAACAGACAGCAATGACTCCTCTTAGCCTTGTTCATACATACCCGTAGAGTACATATACATTTCAACTGTCTCGGTGGTTAAGGCACGCAAATATATCCCATAAATGTATCCCGTAAATATATCCCTCAATTTCTTTTTTGCAATTGTTAAAGCAGTTCAAACCAAAATGGTGGGACATCATTTGCAAGATGTCCTCTTATTCAGTAGATTTGGACATAAATCTCTTCGATTACCGTCTGGTGATTGATTGTCATCGTGTCAAGGAGGCACGGGGACAGACGCCCTACGAGGATTGCTCCACAGTTCATTGGTGGTTGCTACTGTAGTTCATGGACACCATGTTGAGTTGTCAGATGAGAGTGTGAAGCAGCATGGACAGCTGGCCTTTAGCTCATGCTACAACATATTATACACCCTTTTGGATTTAGGTTTTGAGGGGTTACAGCATCCTGTACCTTACACTAGAACCTTGTTAAAGCAAAATGTCTTGTGGATGGAGCTTAAAATGAATGAAATTTTAACGTTTACATTCCAGACCAAAGCTAATTCAAACTACGAAACATGCACACACACGCAGCAGCAAAACACTACAGAACATCATATTTAGATCACTTCTCAATAAGAAAATAGTTACCGGTATGCATATTACAAAAAAAAATCATTTCCACATTACAATGTCCATTTCAGGTTTGGATAACCAAGGTTCTAGTGTAGTTTTCAGGGTTTAGGGTACAGCATCTCCACAGCATTTCAACACAGCGTTCAGGCCGAGGCCACAGCATCCAAACAGTTTTCAAAGCAGGGGTTACAGTTTCTCCACATTGCTTTATCGTTGAGGCTCTGTTGTCTCCCCATTAGGCTTACGTCTGTGCATCTAGTTTTCTTTTAGGGGTCGACATTACAGCATTTCCACATAGTTCTCAGGGATGAGGCCCCTCTTCCCTTCCAGTTCTCCCAACAGCCAGCCAGGCTCCTGGGATGGAGTCACTGCAGGACAGGACACAGTGCGTCAGCATGGGTCAAGGCTAGAGGGATGGCGGGCCTGGGGGGATACCAGGTTCAAAGTCAACTGTGTGTTAGGTTGAATATAAATAGAAATCAAAATAGGACACAGTAATTATGTTCATGCTGCATGCTACGGTCCTACTCCAATTAGCAGGTTGTACATCTTTCATCTTCACTTGTCTTTTGGACATGTAATTACAGATCCAGGTGATAGCTTTCTAATCACTTCCACCAGATCCAATACTCAAGAAGGATAGCATAAAACGCTTTTGAAAAACCATTTTCAGAGCCCTTCCTACATGCCTATCAGTCTACAAAAGGGAGACATTTTAAAGATTTATTTCTTTGGCATTTTTATGCTTTCTTCCAGACAGATACAGTGAGCAGAGAGACAGGAAGAGAGGTAGAGAGAAGGGGTAAAGATACTCAGGTAGGATATGAACTGGGGTCAGCTGCCTTATTTACACTCTAAGGCCCCGTGTCCACCAAGATGTTTTTTTCCTGAGCGCAGCGCATGTTTTTAATTGTTTATAACGGGAGCGCCGTGTTTTTGGAAACTCCAGCAGCTTGGCGTTGCGCTGGGCATTTTCCTTGCACTCGCGCGTGCATGCGAGGCGTTTTCCTCTGCCTGCTGTGAGCTCAAATATTTTCAATTCGGGGCCTGGAAGCGCTGCCAGGTGAGCGCCCAGCCGTTTTTCAGACGAGAGAAAAGCCCCAGTGGACACAGGGCCTTACACCAGGTGAGCCAGGAGATACATTTTAAAACCATGTCTGTCTGCATGAATAAAAAAACAAATTATTACTGTTTTTCAGTCTCAAGCTGCCTCAGGATCCAAACATTTAATGTTCTACTATCCCATTCTTGCTTGACGTTAGTTACACACTTTAATTTGCATACTCAGATCGTTGTTTGAGGAAATGTCTGAAGCAGAGTAAAGGGACGACAGTGGCATGTTTGCAGCAGTTAGATAGGACAGAGAAGAGAGAGGAATAGCACAGAGAGGTATAGTGACATGCAATACATTTCTCCAGCCATGAAGCAAACTGAATGGAGAATTGACTATAGTTGACGCACTGCAGTATATGTGAGCTGACCATTTTGTTTTCTAGCAAATTATAAGAAAACTTTTGCACACACTATTTTCTTTTCAGGGTAACAATTCATTGATTATATTGGTTCATAAAATAACTATTTTCGTTTTTTCTTTTACCTCCTATTTTCTTAGTTTTAATACAGTTTTGTTTTGTTTTCTGTAAAGTGTCCTTGAGTATTCAGAAAAGCACTATATGAGTCTGACGTATTATTATTATCATTATTATGAATCACCTCATGAGGGAAAACTGTCTGAGCGTTGATACTGTATGTGTAATTACAAGGTAAACATGGTTATACACTAGCGTTCAGAGTGTGATAGATTTGACTGATTCAAGCCTCTGGGAAAGACATTGAAGTTCCATAAACTTGACATCAAATATGGATATGGAGTCGTGCTTTTTAGAAGTCACCAGCTGTAAATACATTTTGAGGATTTATTTTGAAAAGATAAAGGAATATGGCATGCAGAACTGATATGGGACATTTGGTTTCAATTTGATTTCTTATTCAAAGGATGGAAATATGGTGAAAAAGTATATGTGGCCATTTATAAGCATTTACAGTCACCTATGAACCACAGATAAGAACATTGGAGAGCAATATAGTGTAGAGAAATGTAGAGAGAGTAGTGTAGTGTTAACTTGTCAATTTGTAACTCTGAGAGTGTACAATTGTATCCAAATGGATCCTTATGGGTCCTTTTGGTTGTGTACACTCTCAGAGTTAAATTAACACTGAGGATTTTAGTGTATATTATTCACTATGTTCAATGGGAGACAGTGATGTGGGCTGTGCAGGGCGAAGATAATCAACATTGTCAAAATAGCAAGGACATGATTATGTTCTTTTCAAAGAAAAAACAAACAAACACAGAACAGACTATCTATAATGTCTTGCACTGCATGTCTAAAGATATGGAGCTGAAAAACGAAACAAAAAAACCCCACAACAACAAATCAAAAGCCTACAGACTCCAAAGACCTAATTTCCCTGGTGAGTGATTACAGCCTCAGTCAAGACTTTTTTGCAGACAGACTAGAGAGCAAATCTGTATCTCACCCCCCCCCCCCCCCGATTTCCTATTCTATCGCACCACCACCACCGCCCTCCCATCCCCTCTCCCCGCCTCGTCTCTCTTCTCTTCCTCCGATTGAAGATCAGATTGGGTTGTCCGGTTTTCCTCCAAATCCAATATGCCCGGCTGGTTTTTCCGACTGAGCGACTGGTGTCGGTGATAACACTTACCGGCGTTGAATGTTGCGCCGACCTGGAAGGAGAGCTCAGATTCGTGCCCGGCTTCGCACGGGTACACTGCTTTGGCTTTCCTGCCGGTGACACTGAAAAATGAAGGCAATCAGTGAGCTGGCGGAGCTTTGGAGAGGATTACCGCTCAGTTCAATCTGGGCCCGCGGCCGGCCGGTTCATTGGCCCAGCAGCCTGACACAGCAGTGGTAGTAGCAGCAATGGGCCAGGCAGGGGAAATAAGTTCTTAAAAAATACTAGACGAGCCGGGCCGCTACACACACGGGCTCTTGTCTTAAGGCTAGACTCTGTAAGATACTTTCCACACACACACACACACACACACACTGCACGCACGCACGCACGCACGCACGCACGCACGCACGCACGCACGCACGCACGCACGCACGCACGCACGCACGCACGCACGCACGCACGCACGCACGCACGCACGCACGCACCGCACAGCGGTTTGATTTGCTTAGGGGGATGGGGGGGCTTTTGATATTGTTTTGATATCACACCCCACTGATCATTCATTCTTATCACCGGTGGGGATATGTTTTATCTGTTCTTCTGGTCAGACTGTAGTAAATACAGTTCTGTAGATTGCAATGTAGATTGACATATATATATCGCAATGCGTTGTGAGCTTGTAGATCGTCTATTTTAGCTATTTGTTGTATAATTAAATATACATATATAGGGCTTAAATGCTTAGGAAAATGTCATTTTTTTTTACAAATGGACACACATGCACACACGCAAGCAGTAAAACTTGCAAACTTTCTCTCTCACACACTCTCTCTTTCACAGTCTTCCAGGCATGTACATACACACCCACGGAGTCACGGACACACAAGCATGAACTGAGGGATACAGGTCTGTTTGTAAGGCGCGCAGCAGCCGCGGCATCAGGCCCTGAGCACCAGACAACTGTCTTTGGTGAGATAATTAAAAAGTGTGGGTGGAGTGTAAAGCAGGCTTGCACACAAGCACAGGCAGAATGGAACTCCTTCTCCACGCTGCCGCGGCTGTTTCTCATTCACATTTGTGAGCACTGAAGCTACATTTTGAATCTGAATGTGATATAAAGAAGAAAGTAAGTAATAAGTAAGGATTGCAAAAGAAGGCATATGCATTGCTCCGTAAAGGTTCGCCATTGGCAAATGATAATAATGATGAAAAAGGACTAGACCCCCGCCCCCCCATAATAAAATCCTGTTCCTCCAGCGAGGTTGTTTTGCCTGCTGTTGCGAACAGTTATCTCCAATACCAGCTACATTGCCATGTAGAAACTCTGCCTTCAATACACGATGCCCTGATAAATATTTCATATTCTTTCTTTCAGTGGAGCAACAACAATGTTGAATGAGGGGCACTCGAGTGAGCGAGAGAGAGATAGAGAGAGAGTGAGAGCGAGAGAGAAGGAGAGCGAGAGAGAGAGAGAGAGAGAGAGAGAGAGAGAGAGAGAGAGAGAGAGAGAGAGAGAGAGGGGAAAAGAGATCCCCAATCTGGGGGAAAAAAAGGAAAAAGTTTGCAACAATCTCCAGCCGAAGCTCTGGGATTTACAATATTGAAAGGAATGCATTCTTGTGGAACCGCATTTGGGAGGAATGAAGAATTTGTGTTTGTATGAAAATAACATTAATAGGCTGTCCCATAGAGTCCCTTGGCTGACTGCAGCTTCCCCTCGGCATCATTTGAAAGTAGGGAGAATGAATTCATCATTTACTCTGGAGGGAGCTGTGCAATAGATCACTGGAATGTGTCTAACAGCGCTCCATTCCATTCACTCAAATACCTCTGTGTGTGTGTGTGTGTGTGTGTGTGTGTGTGTGTGTGTGTGTGTGTGTGTGTGTGTGTGTGTGTAGCCTGTGTAGAAAGAAAAAGACTGCTTCCCCACTATAAGCAGTATTTGTGTTGAATCAAAAATGCTTCACATGTAGTCTAAATTAGAGACGTAGGGAGGATGTGAGTGAAGGAGAGATAATATTGATATGCAAGACTGAGAGAAGTTAGTGAGTCAGTGGGCACACAGACCAGATAAAAATGAGCGATTATGGAAGTTATCGAGTGAGAGAGGGCCGAGTGAGAAAATGAAAGAGTCTCAGAGTGTTAGAAAAACTGAATAAGTGACTGTATGTATGAATGCATAAATGACTGGCTGATATAGAAAGCAAGCGAGTGCAAATATCTGTACAGTAGCAGCAGTTGTTGAAACCTGTTTTCATGTTTTTATTCTACAAAGTTGCTCTAGCAATATTATAATACAAAACTCCAATGTCTCTCAACCAACTAGTCACTAAACCCTTCATATTCAGTTGCTTGAAAAGACATGCAGTAAAAGGGACTTCTATTATAACTTCATCTGTAAGTACCATCCTGATGAAAGCCAGCTTATGGCAGGCAATACTGAAGGTATTTACTGCCATAAAGTAAACTTTATTTGCCTGGTGCTTTTTAATGACAGTTTGCAAAATGCTTTGACAATCCAATATTAGGAGGCATCCAAAATCATGAGGTGATTCAAACAAGCAACAGGGCGACATGTTGATTCCTTCAGCAAGTTGAATGCAAGACATTTTCTGACCATAATATACTACAGGTTAGAATAAAATACAGTATAATGCTAACTTCACCAGGGAGAGAGAGAGAGAGAGAGAGAGAGAGAGAGAGAGAGAGAGAGAGAGAGAGAGAGAGAGAGAGAGAGAGAGAGAGAGAGAGAGAGAGAGAGAGAGAGAGAGATTTACATGTTGAATTTCTCACTAAGAATGCAGTGCACCAAGAACTTTTTTAAAGACCTCTGCCACGGAATTCAAGAACTTAACAGTACTTAGGACTTTTTACGGCGTGGAAGTTATGAAAACACTATTCATGAAAGTGTATGACTTTCTCAGGTGCAGAAAGACAAAAACAAAACAACACGTCTCACCTCTCGCAAGCTTTGTCTCCGTCAGTAGTGACTACGGCAATATTAAGCCTGCTTTCTTTGGAGCCTGCAGAGTTTGTCCAAGAGGCTGCGGCTGGGCTGACCCTGCAGACAGAGAGGATAGAGGGGGACATGAGGTAATCTGGCCATGGACATACATGTAGCGAACTTGGGTGTATTGATGGGAATGATAGCAAAGACAACTAGTACAGTATGGAATGTCCTCTGTTCCAGATGTTCAGACACAGAGAAGAGCATGGTATTGTTAACACTGTAGTGACAGGCACTAAACAGAAGGTTAGGAGATTTTAGGTTATTTTATTATTGACAATGAACTGGTATCACACCCCTTGAAACATTGACAACATGACTTGAAATGCTTTCCTGGAGTTTTTATTTTCACTCCTTGTTTTTGTAAATAAGCAACTTTGTTTTTGCCACAGCCTCTTTGTTGTATTGTAACCTCTGCCAACAGAGTTGGTTGGAGGTTACAGTATGATTTCAACCCTTTCCGCTTGTCTGTCTTGACTGTTATCAAACTAACTTAAGAGGGTATGGCCGGAATGATCAGTAGGCTGCCCCAAAGAGATCATTAACTTTTCAGTCAATGGACAAGGTCACAATTAAGGTCAAAGTGACGCTATCAGTCATATCTCAGGATCAACAAAACTTGGAAAGATGAGGTTTCATCATGTGTTTAATTCTTTGTGCAAATTTAGATCAAGTGATGCAATCCTTCGACTGTGCCGTCATATGACATATAATGTACTGTGATCAAAATAACTCAAGGCCATTGTTGAGAATGATCAGTAGGCTACCTTGTAGAGATCATACATTTTTGAATTGAAAAGGACAAGGTTACAATCAAGGGCAAGGGCAGAATCGCTCAACTCATATCTAGGGTGGATATGTGATATCTTGACAGCTGCACAGTGTTGGCAGAGTTATGCACTGTAGGCTACTGGCGACACCGTATCATGCAAGTGCAATCTTTCTAGTTCATACTATGATATTGGTAAAGTCTTTTTGGGGGGATATTGTTTTTATTCTTCTCGCTTTCTCCTTACTGCTTACTATGCCCGAACTGTAGTTTTTTGCAACTGCAATAAAGCAATTTCCTAAGGGCTGAGTTAAAGTCTCTGGATCTGAACATTAAAAGAAGACCAAAAAAAAAGAAAAGAAAAGTAAAAGAAGTCTGCCCTTGAAGTTGACAGTAGAGGAACTGGGAAGACGGCCACAGTAAAGAAGACCCAGAGCCGACACGCTTTGACACAAAAGGAATGAATAGTCCTCCAGAACGGTCCAACAGTGACTTGGCCAGAGGGTTTCACAGGTTCGGTTCTGACATTGGCTGGGCTTGCCTTTGGACCATGCCATGACATACATGGCATTGTAATGAAGAATCTATATGTCAACCTGTCCTATTTGTGCACTAGAAGGTGATGCAAAGGCCAAACGTAACTCATCTATGTACACTATGAGCCATATAGCTCAACTACACACACACACACACACACACACACACACACACACACACACACACACACACACAGTTGCAATAGTTTCACACCCGCCACTTCATTGCAGCTAATCGAATAACAAAAAAATAAGTACATAAATAAAACAATAATAATTATAAATGTATGAATACATATCTTTATGATTTTTTTTATGAATGTAGTGTGGCACAATGTCAATAATTGTCAATATGAAACAAGGTAAACTTTGAGCAAATATACATTTGTATAGACAATTTATGAATGTATAAGTACAGTAGGAAAAGCAGATTAACACTTAATTTCAGCCACCGAATATATTCGGCCGAATATGGCCAAAAAAAGCATATATAGTATTCAGCCGAATAGATTTTAACGCAGAATACCGAATACCGAATGTATATACATTTTATAACTGATCTTAATATGGACCCATAGTGATATAAGTTTTGCCATAATCATGTACTGTAGCTCTACAACAGAGGCACAGCCATGACAGCAACGCTATAAATAAATAAAAAAAAAAATATATATATATATATATATATATATATATATATATATATATATATTTATTTTTAAATAATCATATTCGGGTATTCGGTTATTCGGCCAACTGTTTCCTATCCACAAGTTTCCTAGGGCATGGCGGGCATCACTTCCTGTCGATTTGATCCCTGATACCTGATCAAATCAGCAGGAAGTGATGCCCACCATGCCCTCGGAAACTTGTGGATATCCGGTATTTGGTTTCGGCCAAGAATTTCCCATTCGGTGCATCCCTACTTAAAAATCACTACAGCAATGGCTAATTTGAGGACGCGATTTCAATTGCACCTTAAAAATCTCTGCTGAGACTCCACAAAGACTTCCATACTAGGAGCATAATGTCCTACCCAGCCCTACGCCTCGGGCGGCGCTGCCCATTTTTCACAGTAGAGAATCTGCAGAGAATTTGGGACAGAAGACTCCCTAACGCCAACAACAGACGGGGGAGACCAGACAGTGAAGTCACAAATCAGAGCCGTGCACACAGAGCTCATTTCCTAATCTGATAATAGCTAGTAGTTGTACTTTTTGACATCCATAATCAGACTGTGCCAAACGGCACCTTAACCCAATTTAGACCTGAGGCCGATTCTAAAAAGGTTTTCTGAAAAGCGTACAAAAACATTTATGTTGCTATATACTGTACATGCTGTAGCAACAACAACCCGAAAAGGGGTTACCGTCTTGAAAGGTATAGTTACAAATAGGGGTTCCCGCCCTAACTGGGTTAATAAATTCATGTTGGTAACGTTAACGTGGCCATAAGCTAAGGTTCCTCTGCAAAGATGATTCAACCAGATTCACCTTTGTTCCACCTTTGTTCCGCGCACGTACAAAACGCTTCCATTTGCGGACAATTTGCTTCAATAGTAAGCCTACCGTGCATCCTTTACATTGGGCAGTGTGTGTGTGAGTCAAACCTTTCTAAAGGCAGACCTAGCGAGTGGTCCTGTTGTGCTCCATGCCTGCCCCGGGGCAGAGCTAATATAGCACATAATGGACAAATTGCTCCTAGCTGCTGCTCCCATGGAGACGCTAATAAAAGGCAATTAGAGGAGAAAGGAGCAGAGGGGTGGAGAGATGTTTGAGAGGACATTTTTAATAGAGGATAGGTTAGCGTTTGGTGGCACTCAACGGGGGGTGAGGGGGTTGAAATAGGACTTCCGGTGGGTCGGGGGGGGGGGGGGGGGGGGGGGGGGGGGGGTGGCGCGTGTGTTCCGTGTGTGTCTGTGCGTGCACCTGTGTGTGGTGTATGTGGTTGTGGGGGTGTGTGTTGTTGGTGTAGAGCGCAGGTTGGAGATAAACTCACAATATTCTGGCCCCCCCCCCCTCCCCCTCCCCCTCTTTCATGTCCTCCTCTGCCATCTCTCCTACCACTCATCGCTTATCCTCCACCTCTCAAGCACTGCCCGTCCATCCCCACCTATGAGTGTGGAGGGCTGGGGCTGACCTGACCAGGAGGTGTGTGTGATTTATAGCTCTGCAGCAGCATGAGGGCCCACTGTGGAGCTGAGCCGTGCTCCACATCAGCATGGAGGGGAGGGGAGGGGAGGGGAAGGGAGGACGCTGCAGTGCAGCAAATCCACTCATTAACCTGGACTTGGACACAACCACTGTCTGCCTGGGCCTCAGTCAAGAGGAGAGAGAGAGAGAGAGGGAGGGTGAGAGAGGGAGGGAGGGAGAGAAGGAGGGGGGAGAGAGAGGGGGGGGGGAGAGAGAGGGGAGAGAGAGAGAGAGAGAGAGAGAGAGAGAGAGAGAGAGAGAGAGAGAGAATAGGAGCACTGATGCTTCTTCACCAACCAACTCACCTGCAGGTGTACTCACTCACACACACACACACACACACACACACACACAAAAAACAGTACATTCATGCATACATCACACGCACTCTCATGTACACACACCTACAGTGCAGGTGCAACAGTGCATGGCATGCACCAACACATAATACTCATTCAATCCATCTCTCCCTCACACACACACACACACACACACACGCACACACACTGGTAGAAATAGAAGAAGTCGAAGCAAAATGATCAAACTGTTCATCTAAGTGCTTATTGCATTCATATGGGGATTATCCAGATCAGTGAAGGATCAACCAAGTACACAGGCACACATACATGATTACAGGATAAACACTTAAGAAAAAAATAAATTATTCAATGCCACATGGTTGCCCTAGAAACTTGTTAAATGTACCCAGGGAAAATGGATTCATCCAAAAATTGCTTTCACAATTACCAGCTAAGCCAAACCGAGGGAAATTGTTCGCTGTCTCTCCAGGACGAAAATAGCGTTGCGCTATGAATTGCTCATCTCTTATTGTACCCCCCCCCACCAGCCAAAATTAACGTAGGCCTAAGCTAAGCTTCTGCAAACATGATTAAATACAGTAAACTAGCATTTCTGCGAAAATGCACTGTACATTAGGCATCTGCATGCAGGAGCACTCTACACAAACTCCAACTCATTATTTAGATGCTCAATGCATTTTATGCTAGGACTTAATAAAGTATGTTGTTGGAACAGGCGGAGGGGTCATTGGGTTACTGCGTTGAGAGACGCAACACAGGTGGGTGAAGCTAATGGGAGTGTGGGACAACGCTCTCCCTTTCCACTACAGCTGCTGTTGAGGTGCCCTTGAGCGAAGCAGATTGCTCCAGTGGAGCTGCTACAGAGGCTAATAGTAGATTGATTGTAGATGATTGCAGGCTAACCCTGCACTCACACCAGCAGAAGCAACAAGCGACCAGTGCTGGCCACACTGGTCCATGTCGCAGCTCCAATCAGTGACAAGGAGCAGCGAGATGCCTAGCAGCAAAATAGCTGCGACCTGGCGAAAATATCAACTTTATGCAAATAGGCTGCTCGAGAGTCGACAGTCGAGCGATAGTCAATCAGAGGGTAGATGTGTTTGGGGAACCACCAGAGACCGACACCGACTGTCTGCACTTCTCCTACCCGCCTGTGAGCTCCACTTTCAGGCATTGGCTGCTGGCACGAGCTGCCTATTTCTGACACTGGACCACACCTCGCCTATTAATGGCAATGTTTTAATAGGCCTGCCTTTAAGAAAATACAAACATACAACTCAACAATGAATATAGCAAAGATTATGTAAAAATAACAAAGAAATATAAAGAGAAACAATACTGTATGCCGAATGCACAGAGTAGTGAAAATTCAGTTAATCGTCATTACAAAAACCTTTTGTAAAAGATTTAGTTTATTCATACTTTAGGGGAATCGCAACAGAACATACGTAAAGCATACTATACCAAGGAGTCAATATGTAACGTACCTTGACAGTGGGGACTTGTAAAATGACGGACTCCCCTATATGCATGGAAGATGCTATGCCGATGACACTCAACTGTTTTTCTCCTTCCCCCCCTCTACCACTCAGGTGAAAGAGTGCATCACTGCATGTCTGGCTGACATCTCACAGTGGATGTCTTCTCACCACCTCAAGCTGAACCCAGACAAGACGAGCTACTCTTCTTCCCAGGTAAGTCATGCCCCATGCGGGATCAAACTATTTCCATAGACAACGCCCTGGTGACTTTGGTTCCAACAGCCAAAAACCTTGGTGGTGTCCTGGACAGTCAGCTCTCATTCAAGGCACACATTGCAGCGGTCACTCGATCCTGTAGGTTTACACTCTATAACATTCAAAGAATCAGGAGAACTTCCTCACCCAGGAGTCAACCCAGCTCCTTATCCAGACCTCAGTCATATCAAAACTTGACTTCTGTAACTCGCTCCTTACTGGCCTCCCAGCATGTGCACTTAAACCCCTCCAAATGATCCAGAATGCTGCAGCACGCTTGGTCTTCAACCAGCCAAAATGTTCACATGTCGCCCCCCTTCAGCTCATTCTAGAGACATGTAAGAAATAATAAAAAAGTCAACTCACTCTTGCCACTCTAAGTGCGACCTATTACTTTTATAAATGTTGTCTCCCCTTCGGCTCCTAATTACTGCCCGCACAGAGTACAAAACACTGATGTTGGCCTACAAAGCAAACAAAAGGTATACCCCATATCTTCAAAGCTTGATCCAACCCAGCTAACACAGGGAAGCTGTCAGAACCTTCCCTAAAACATCCGGGACAACGCTCCACACGTCCCAGACTCTTCTCCCTTCTGGCTCCCAAGGCTTATAAAAAAGTTGTAAATGTGAAATGAAACAATATTGAGCAACTGCATGGCCTATTTCTCACCTAAAATGTTTTCAGAAAATATTTCCTATAGTAGGTAAAATATACAGTTGATCACTTCCGAGATGCCATTGCTTTTCAGCACTCTACTTCCTCAAAACTACATGAGCAACACCACAAGCTGGCTGCAGTAACAGGGAATCCAGGCGTGGGCGACACCGGCTTGGCGACACATACCACCATTGTTGCTACTGTTGAGTGCAGGGTAAGTGTGTGTGACTGTGTAGAGGGGTGTTGCTACGAAAAGAGCACTCTTGCACGCCTTTTCCTACATGGGTAAACAATAACAAGAATGCCCTGGTGGCACTACCAGTTAGCAAGGACCAAATCACTGCATTCCAGGTTTGAATCTGCCTTTATGCGTGTCATCCAGACTCTCAAATCATAAGCATCATCACATGGATACCAACAACAACACCATTTTCATCAGTTAAGAGAGGACCGCTGTTTCCCATTACTGCAGGAATTTCATCCAGGCCACGTTGGGCCCTGGTCTGGCACTAACACTGGGCTCAACGGGGGCTGGGAACCCTCTTTCACTTAAAAGTTCTGCCAAGGCTCTACATTCAGTAGTTTAATGCAACCTTGATCTAAACTGTTGGGAATTTGTCCCTCTGTGTGTAGTCAAGATAAACATAGGACAGGATATTGGATGTATACTGTACATACAGTATTACTGTACGCACACACACACACACACACACACACACACACACACACACACACACACACACACACACACACACACACACACACACACACACACACACACACACACACACACACAGCTACAACAAGAAAAACCTATGAAAGTCAAGGATTAAGTAAGCAAAATCAAATACTAAAATAAAAGGCATCGTTTGAGTAAAATCAATAAGAGAGGCGTATCAGGAGGATTTAGTCGACTTTTCAACTTGAAGCCGGGATTGAGTGTGCGGCCAACACACCCTGGTCTATTTGGGTGGGCAGGAAACGAGCTTCAATCCACTGTTTTATGAACAAAAGCTGTCTGCCAGCGAGGCACATGGGAGGGAGGGGGGGGAGGGAGAGGAAGTCGGGTGAAGAGGGGGAGCGCCATGAGCAGAAAGTGCAGTATCACTGGTCAGGAGGACTGAGGGGCAAGCAGCACTACAGAGAGATGCCCTGACAGAACCTGGGGAGAAGTGGAGAAATGAGGCAATACACTGAAGCTAGTGGAGATGATAAATAATGCTGCAGTATCAGCGAGGGGGAGTTAAGAGTTAGATTGCATTTGTGTATGACCAAGCACATTTCTCAGTTCACACAGCTGAGCTCTCAAACACACAGAATCCCAACAAATCCCATGTTCCAGGTGCACAACACCAGTGAGACACATCATAACAGCATTAAGGAACTCTGAAAAAGAGTGTCAGGCACACAGGCTCTGGACCAAAGGCCAAAAGAATATAGAATACAACAAAATCAGATAACTAATACAAAATCCATTTTAGAAATAGAAATTTGACTCTTTAGTAATAGTTACACAGTTGTTTTTGTTGTTGTTTTTTTCTTTTATTAAGGAGACAAACTCATTAATCTTATAGTGTGTTCTGGAGATTATTCCATAACCTGGGTGCAAAAAAAAGGAGAAAGCTGCTCTACCAAGTTCTGAGCAAATCCTGGGTACCTGCTACTACCTGGTAGAGCAGACATCTAGTGGAGTGAAAATCATAACAGCTGTTGGTGGGAGATAAGAGATTACACAGATACTGTATGAAGGAATTTGGCCCAGTGTGGCTTTGTAAATAACTAGAAATACTGCATCGTGGTTGTATGCCTTCGCCAACCAGTTGCCGTTTACATCCATTATCTGTCCAGACTCATATAATATATTGCACTGACATGTTGATAAGAGTGTTCAGGTTTTTATTTTCGGGCGGTGAAACCGCCCCTATATGTGAGGTTTGGATATTTGCACCCCCAATCCTGCGCTGTGATTGGCCACCAGTGTACCCCCCTAACCCTGCACCGTGATTGGCCAATCACAGTCTATTCAGGACTGTGATTGGCTAGTGAAACATGACACATGTGCATAGCCCTATAAATAGGACTATGCACTTTAAAAAAAAAACATTTATGTTTTTTTTTAAGTGAATCACACATTGTGGGTGGAAAGGGTATTAAAAAAAACACATTCTTCTTTTAAGTGAGCTTCCATCACTGTGATGACCACTGTTAAATAACAACAGTGACATAGTGCTCCAAATCCACATGCTGTGATTGGCTAGTGAGACATGATTGGTTGACTCCATTCAGTATTGTGATTAGCTAGCAAGACACCGCCCACTTCACACTGGGTGTGATTTTTTTCATATACAAGCAGAACATTTGCTAATTATATCAATAGTATTTTCTTAAGGAATTCCTGAAGATCCTGTTGTTCAAAATGTTGAATTTGTAATAAACAAGTAGGAGCATATTGATCTGCTATTTTTACAGAATGTACACACCAGAAGAGGAATGCTAGGGTTCAAGTGGTTAAAGGAGAGCCTATCCATCCATATAGTACTTGTAAGATGACACTGTTTCAATTAAGTCTACTCCTATGGTATGAAATGCTGACATTATCTTAGGTTTGGGAGCGAGCTCTGGACTAAAACACAAATTTGGTTTCCAAATTTAGCATTAACTCTTTCAGTGCCATGCTTATTTATGGAATTTTGGTTCTGAGTGCCACAACCAAAATTAATTGTAAAAAAAAAAGTGCTTAGGAGCCGAGATACAGCCTTTTTCAGTAAAAAGTTAAACAAGAAGTGAATGGAGCAGCAAATCTTCAAATCATCATATCTTGGGTTCTGAACAAAAAAATTAAAAACTTTTTTTTTTAGGTTTTTTTTTTTTTCATGACGTCTTTGACGTCTTGTGGCACACGGGGCGTCAGGCCTCATGACGTCTTTGACGTCTTGTGGCACTGACCATACAATGAGGCCTGTACTGTAGCTGTTTAAAAGGCAGTCTGGAACCCATAAAACAAGTTCTTCCAACGGCTGGCCTGGGTTCAAATTGAACCCAAGGCCCTTTGCTGAATGTCATCCCCTCTCTCTCTTTCCTGCGTTCCTGTCTCTATACTCACTGTCAAAATAAAGCAGAAAATGCCGGGGGGAAAAACAATATTCAAACAATTTAAATAATAAAACAATAACCAACAGTTCGTTGCCGTCGGGGCAGAAAGCTTGTATCTCCATATTTTAACTTTTTATGTTTTTTAGCAGATATACAAGCTCATAGCTGCTATTTTTTGAAAAATCGTGAAAATGTGTGCAAATCTTTGAATATATATTGTTTTAAAGCGAACATTTTTAACTCAAATCCGTGCTTCTGGGGGTCCCTGGAACAAAATATTTTGAGATGCAGGCCAAATACATATAAGTTTGGGGGTCCTTAACATGGAAAAGTTTGAGCACCACTGATATAGAAACAGTCAGTCCATCCCTCCCTGCTCACTTGGACAGAAGCCTCCAGCTGATTCCCCGGGCATCGGGGCCAAAGAGGTGCTGTGCTAACAGGTCTCCACCATGCTGCCCTGCTATGATTTATGGGTGAGCAAAGCCAGGGCGACACCCTGTGACATATGGCGCAAGTCTTCATAAAGGGACGGGGGGGGCGGCGGCTATAAGGGTAAACAAGATGAATATCTCCCCGATGTCGATACGATTTACACGGCCAACGCGCGGCCACCTGTCTCCCAGGCAAATAAGAGCTGAGATTTACGACCTCCTCCTGTTCACGCCTTCCGTCCTCTTGACACGATGGGAAACAACAACCAGAGAAAAGATTTAAAATATATATATATATAAATATATATATACAGTACATATATCAAAAGGGAAGAGATTGTGTAATGTAATGGAGCATCGTCTATCTAACGATGCAACATGAAAGCCTTTAGGTATAAGACTACTTAAAACCACTTGAACCCCATATACTTAGGAGACCCCCAGCGTTTTTACTAGGCCCCCTCCTTTTTTCCATCTACACAAAACAGGAGATCTACAAGCTCACAATGCAACGCAACTCGACGTGAGCTTATAGAATGGCTATTTTTGGCAAATGTTTGCACGTAGAATAGGGATGCTAGGGTTAAAAAACAAACTCGCAGACAGACAAGACACAAACCCACGCACGCACACGCACGCACGCACGCACGCACGCACACGCACACACACACACACACACACACACACACACACACACACACACACACACACACACACACACACACACACAACACACACACACGGTTTAAGTTAGAGGAAATTTCAAGTCTTGGCTGATTTGTTTTCTATTCCATAGCTCTTCTTAGCTGACAGAGAGACGCGTCAAGACAGCAAGTGAGACAGAAAGTCAATTTCAAGGTGATTGTGCAGACATGACACAGCAAAGAGAAGGGGCCTAACATCTGCAGCATAACCCAATATTTAAGTGTCTCTGCCATTAGAATTCAAGACAAGCTGTGGGCTGGAAACAACAAAACGGCCCAAGGACTGGGCACAGACCCGAGGAGTGGATTTCAGGAAAGGAGAGAGGTCTGCCTCTTTACATAATTACAAAGAAATCACGTGGAAGATGAAAGAAATACGCTGCACTGCTCACATTGTTCACCCAGACAACACAATCATAATTAGAGAAGAACATAAGTGTAAATAAAAAATACCCAAACTGATTAAAGACTGTACATAAATTCAAGTTAAATTTGTAATATCTTCCCCTTGTAATGGTTGGTAGTTTAAGATTTATTCTTGATGAAAGCAAGGTGTCAGGGTGGAATAGTGGTTACAGAGGCTGGAGTCCCATAATGGAAAAGCTCAGCAGTTTAATCTCCACTAATAATAATACTAATGTTTAATTGTTTAACAAATTTCATACAGACTAGTGCAGTATTTTACCAGCTGCACAGGGACACATACAAATGTACAGAGGAGGCAGAGTTCAAATGCTTAGCATGTACAGCACACAGTCAAATCTTGTGTTCATTTCACTCAGAGGATTTTACAGTGTGTATATGTTGATAGCCACTCACCCTGAGCTGCTGCCTATGCTGCCGAGTGGGGCGTCGTCTGGCTTCTCCGGAGGTGACTCTGAGGCTGAGGCTGTGGACGATTGTGAAGACACCGACTCATTACTGCCCATGGACGTCTCATCCGCTGCCGAGTTGGAGCCATCTCCCTCCGCAGGGGCTGGAGCGACAACACAAAAAAACAACGCGCAACAGGGTTGTATTAATGTTGATATCAGAAACGTTTTCACCTAGTACAATGATGATGATAATTATTTATTAATCATAATTATAACAAAATATAATAACTAATAAAGATAAGCCAGCCATTATTTCTCTGGGTGCAGGGGGCAATAAAATGACCAAAAGGGCCAGCTGATGTATCCTCCCTGGTAATAATACAGCAGTGGACCAAGCTAAAAGCCATATCTTTTCTAGCAATAATATGACAGCTGACCAGTCAGCATTTGAACCGGTACCACCAGGCGAGGAAAGTGCAAAAGCAAATGGGTAACCTGAGTCCAAATGATAAAAATAGTTGAATAATTTATCCACACTTAAGAAAGCCACACATCTACAGGGGCCTATTGAAACCAAATTGCTGTCAAAACAGCAGGGATTTACTTTCAAGGCTTTAGAACCCATAATGCAAAATGGTGTCATGACAGGCAGAAACCTTAGAAACACAAGGGATGAGACCTGGACCGTTTATTTGTGTTTACTGTGGAGTCAAAGCTCCTTTTTTGAGGAAATGTGAGGCTGTACTATAGCTAAATCAAGAAAAATATTTGTTTGTGTCCCCCTCTACCCCTCCAAGCACATCAAAACACTAGTAGAATTCCATATCAAATGGAAAAAATATGGTTGTATGTTTTTATTTCCCTCTCAGAATATTGAAACAGATTTTGGCATCCAAGGCCTCCACTTTACAATGCAGAAAACAAATATCCTGGTTGGGACATCCGTGCCACGAGACTGTTTCAGTAGAATGCTGACGACAAATATGTAACACAACTGAAAGACGGTTAAAGGGACACGTTGCAGTTTTGAACCTTAATCCCATTATTCTAATGTGAGGAGGTTAGTGTGCCAAAATAAATGCAGTGTGTGCTGTCATAGATGGCTCTTGCCATGACAAATAAAGGGGAGGGACACAAAGGTATAAAAGGAACAACAAATGTTTATTAAGGAGCTAACCTAGCATAAAGCAACTAAAGCATGAGACTAAATGAGATAACAGAACATATCCTATGAGGTGTGGAGTCCGTACGTCAGTAGTGTATAGTATGTAAGTGTGTGGATGAGTGGAACATGATACATAACAGACAGCAGGTCTATCTTCTCTGAGTCTCTCTCAAGAGTGAATGATCATGAGCTGTGAACTTGTAGGCTCCTGGAGGCCTCCATGAGCCAACAAGCAGGAATGCAGGCATTCCCCACCCTGCTCACCTAGGATGAGCAGAGTTGATAGGCAATCCACCGACAAGCAGTGATAAGACTAGAGTGGGGCATCACAGTGCCACACGCATAGCTTGACTCCATTGCTCGAACTCGGCGTACGCATCGCATAGGACCCAAGAGAGAACGGTGCCGGCATCGAGTCGGTCGGATAGGCGGTTGTCCAGACCGACTGATATGCCCATATACAGTATAGGCATATATGGATATCCGGTTGTCCAGAACTGCTGATCCGACTGATATACTCATATATGGGCATGTTCATAGTTCATACATGAGACTGATCGACTTCAAACATGGCGTGCATATATTGCTGAGGACCAGGGGGGGTGATGTGCCAAGTGGGAAGTCGGTCTGATCAGCGGATCTCCATAATACTGACGTCAAAGACTGGCCTGGACTCCATACTTGGGCACCTGCATTCTGGCAACCCATTCGGTAAAAAAAAAAGAAGGAAAAGAACAACAACAGGCACAACAGGTATTGCATAACTGCTGTAGGAGGGCCAACTTCCAACTTGCATTGTTTCCGAGTAGGCCGGTGCCTCGTCTTATCAATTGTGACGCTCTTTTGCCAGAAATGTGCTTCATAGACTAAAAAATAAGTTCTGGTGTGAAGCGCTCTCTCTCTGCCTTCCTGTCTCACAGTGCATGCTGTCCAGAGGCAATATGCAATTATAACTATCAAAACCGATGACAATCATTGTTTTGGGATTGCTTGCAATTAAAAAAAGGGCGGGGGGGTTGGGGTTATCAAGATTCCGATTACGAAAAAGTTGGTAGGGTATGTTGTAATCTTTATTCACACTGTGCTCGTAAATTATTCTTCTGGTTCACACATCTATTTTTAGGAGCAAATTGGGGTGAAATAGCCACACTGTCGACGGTTTGGAATTTACACGGTTAGTTTCCACATGGAGTCGAACAACTTCCGCATTCCGTGGTCAGTCGGTAAAATATGACGCCTATAGCCGTGGTGGTACTGCTGGGTGAGAGGAATTTGGAATCAGAATCAGGTGATCTACATGGACTGTTTAAAACCTTATACTGAATACAGTACTTAGTTGACCGGGGTCCCCCAGGGCTCTATACTAGGCCAGGGGTTGACACTAAAGTCTCAAGAGCACTTGTCCATCGGGCAAGTACAGATCATGTTCGTGCAAGTGTGTGTCTAGTGGGTTACCATTACTGGTGGAGTGTGTGTGCCAGTGTGTACGCCAGTCTCTATGCAAAAGACACAACATGCCAGGACATATTTATGTCGGTATGGTTTATGTCTTAATCACGTTAAACTGTACTGATATGTAGCGTCGCCTGTCATATCGACACTAACCCAGACCAATCAAATTAACTACGATCGTAAACAAGGAGAGTCATATGTCCGCTGCATCAAGCTACAACGTGCGCACACACGCACACACACGCACACACACGCATGGCCCAGGACATGGCACACGTCAATCTTTTACATTCCATAGGTCTAGACCACACAGGGGCAAATGACATCATCAACTTGCGACGGGTGTTGTCCCCCTTGAGTAAAAGATGAATTCTTTCTAAAATACATTTTAGTTATAGAGGGCAATTATAATGTATTAAGGCATATAGGGCTTATTAGCCAGGGATCCTTTTAAGGTGGACATCAGTCAGAACTTAAGTGGAAGTGATAATAATCTACTTAAAACTATTGTTTTTGTAGATAGGATGACATTTGTGTATACACCGTTTTACACAACAACTAAAGAGCTGAGCATTTCTTAATTACTTTTACAGCTTTATATAGCATTATCTAACTCTCAGGACATCTAAATGAGAGAGGCTTCCAGGACTGTGCGTTATCTATTGCCATGCATACATGACATGGTTTTCTTTGCTTGAAAGCCAAGTAGGCCTCTTTTCTTCCAGCGCCAAGCCAGTGCCAACATTGTCGATGCTTTGTTCTGCTCCTTTTGAATTTGGCAAAAAATACGATTTCAGCTCCATTCTTGACAAACCTTTGAAAACACAATTAAGTCCACGTCAAACACACAACTTAGCCTGTAATTATCTCCTTCTGGAGAAAACATGCTGTCCTCAGAATACCTATACCTGTTGGAAATCCTTCCAGTCAGAATGCTGTGAATACACCTTCCATTCACGTGCACATACATACACACACACACAGAAGTGTGTAACAATGCAATTTGAAACACACACACACACACACACACACACACACACACACACACACACACACACACACACACACACACACACACACACACACACACACACACACACACACACACACACACACACACACACACACACACACACACACACACAGAAGCACTCTTCTCTCTTTCCCTATCTATTGTACTCACGAGTATTTTCACCCCTTTGGGAGCAGAGATATCTGACTTTAAATCCATTAACCAGGACCCAGATACAAGACACAAAGGTTAGAAAACGGATTACGTGTTTCATCCCAGATATTAAAATACCCCATGATAATAGCTGGTGTGATATAAAGGGAGGCTATCTGGTAAGCAGATTTAGGATCCTTTAGTACGGTGGACAGGGAGAGGATTTGAGGGATTGCCAGAGACAGAGAGAGGCCAGGTGACCGGCTCACCTGATGCACACTGGTGCCTCTGCTATAGCCTTCCATTGTTATAGATGACTTTGAACATTTCTTTCTTTTATGGAGAACACTCGAGGAAAACCGAGGTGTTTCTTTCATAAATTAGATATCCACCGTCTGCAAAGTGAGAAATACTCATAACATAATAGATTGATGGAAACTCATGCACATAAAGTAATGGTACGACGTTGGAATTGAACAAATCAACATTCTTTTACAGATAATGGGTAGTTTAAGTCCTTGCCTGTGAACCAATGTTACTTTCATTGATGATAAATAATAATGGCTACACAGTAAAAGCCTCAGTGTAATGTATCCATTAGTAACTCTGAGGGTGTACACATGTAACCAAGCATACCCATAAGGTTTCATTTGGTTACATTTGTAAACTCTTAAAGGACGACTTCACCGATTTTCAACCTATCTTCATATAATTGGTCCTCACTAATACTCATGATAAAAGGCTACAATTATTTTCTACTTGGTCTGTGTCTCATAGGAGGGCTGTGGACAGTCCAGAAACCCGTCTACCAGTGACATCATCGTTAGGCATGATTTTTTTTTCCAACAAGATTTCACATTTTGTATTTAGATTTTTATTAACACGAGAACAATGGCTTCTTTTATTGCATTGCAACTTTCCAGGAATAGAAAGCCTGCAGTTTCTATTAGCTTGGATTCCCCATTGATGATGTCACTGGTAGACGGGACTCTGAACTGTCCACAGCCCTCCTCTGAGATACAGACCGAGTAGATTTTTTTTACCATTTTATCATGAGCATTAGTGAGGACCAATTATATGAAGATAGGTTGAAAATCTCGTCCTTTAAGAGTTAACACTGAAGATCTCACTGTGTACCACTGCAGTATATATACAGTACAGTAGCAGTGAATGCTACAGTAGTTGCAGGACAAGCAGATGAAGGGGAGACTTCTACAGTGTTGAGGCGTGCAGGTCTCTTACCAGCCTGTACGTTGAGAGACCGGGGGTTGTAGACAGCAAGGGGCCGGTTCTGACGATTCTGCTTTTTGGACTGCCTTGTGGGAGCGGACAAGACCAGGCCAGCAGCTGCTGCAGTGGGGCACGTCTCAGGGGCATCTGCAAAGATCTACAAGCACAATGTTTGTATGAGTGAATGACTTGCTTTCTCTACCCAACCAACAAAAAAAACACAAAGCACACAGGGGCACGGCCCAAAACTCCAGGAGCATCAAGCAGCGCCGTGTCCTTGCTTAACCTCAGGGAGCCGAGCGAGCAGGCGCTTCTCTGAAGTGCACAGGGCTTTTCGGTGGGGGCGCTCGCACACACGATGGGAAAGAGCAGTTGTTAAGGCGGGTGTAATGCCACGGGTCCTCTGGGAGAAGCTACGTCGTTCGCTGCTTAAAGGGGCACGGCCAAACATTCTTATTCATCGCACACAAACCAATAAAAAGGGAAGTAAAAAGGAGCCCCCCGCAGACGCCAGGGAACCACATCCCGTCTGGAAATGACGGCCTAGGTTACAGCGGGTGTGTCTGACCCAACCTCTGATGGAGCGGAGGAATGAAGTAAACAGAACAGGGTCTGGACTAAGAAAGCGCCGGTCGGTCGACTCGGGAGGCTTGTTTAGCCCGCCCCCCCTGGGCCTGTGTGTTTACACATAAACTTGGATGTGGAGTTGAAAGAGAATGGGGGGGAGAGTTTGCAGAGGAGAGGAAAGTCTCAGTAGAGACTGGAGACAGGAGGATCACAGGAGGAGAAGAGGCGGAGGTAGGGAAGGAAGGAAGGGGGTTTAGAGAGAGAGAGAGAGAGAGAGAGAGAGAGAGAGAGAGAGAGAGAGAGAGAGAGAGAGAGAGAGAGAGAGAGAGAAACATGGGGGCGATAGAGGAAGCAGAAGAGAGGGTGAGTGAGGGACATTGAGTGAGAGCGAGCACATAAGAGAAAGAAAGGAAGGAGGTGGAGAGAAAGTGGGAGGGAGCAAGAAAGAGAAAGAGTATGAGAGAGTTAGGATGGAGGCAGAGAGCACGCAGGAGAGAGTGCGAGTGAGTTAGTGAGAGACGAAAAGAGCAAGAGAGAGAAAGAGAGAGACAGACAGAGGAAGGAGGGAGGGAGGGCAAGAAAGTTGGAGAGAGAGTGAGAGAGGAAGAAAGATTGGGAACGAGGGAACGAGCCAGACATTCACTCTCACATACACACACACCGAAAATGGAGGCAGGCACGAATAAAAAAGTTTGTAGGAGAAATCTGATCCACCTGAGAGTCTTTGCTGAGTTGCTCTCTCCCTCCCTCCCTGCCTCCATTCTGTCTCCTCTTGCTCTCCGCAGATGGAGGTGAATGTAAAGCGCAGTCTGCTGCTGGAATCTCGGGGTATTAACTACTGCCATCTTGGGGTATCAACATTCTGAAGGAGGACTCAGCTGGGAGGGGAGCTAATATCTGTCTGTCTGTCTGTCTACTCCTCTCGTCTGCTCTAACACGGTGCATCTCCTAAATAATTCCTTCTGCATTCTACTGCAGACTCCTCCGTCCCTTGAAGGGTTTCAGAAACCAGTTGGGTGCCAAAGTGGTCGTAGTGTAGGGGCTTTGTCAGACTTTGTTATCTAACCTGATAATTTGATGATTTAAGCACGTGCTCTTACAGTTCACAGTTCAGTTTTGTGAGATCAGGAGGAGGTTGTCATCATTTACTTGTACCTGTATAGCACTGCATGTTCATCTCTGTCAAACTTTGGCAATTTAAAAAATGTGCTCTCACTTACTAAAAAAGATTTGACAGACTGCAATGTGGCCAGGATCGACGGTAACTACATATTACGAATTATCATTATTATCTGCTGTGTTGTCTTTGTTAAAGCCTGATGATGCTGCGATTTGAGTGTGTGCTCTCACTGACTAGACTAGGCTTGTGAAAATGGGATGGGGTTGAGGGTGAAGTACTGTTCAGACACACACACACACACACACACACACACACACACACACACACACACACACACACACACACACACACACACACACACACACACACACACACACACACACACACACACACACACACACACACACACACACACACACACACACACACACACACACACACACACACAAGCGTGAAAACACCAAATTAATAAAACTCTGGCAGTTTCAATTGGTGGTACCCAGACTGCTGTGCCGCTAGAAAGTATATAAATATATAAAACCAGATTAGAAAACTAATCTCAACCCCCGTTTCCCTCTTTTGAAACAGAAAATTAACCCTCTTCGAGGATTGACACTGATTAATTGCATTCTGGGGAGATTACATGATACCGCGAATCACAGGTTAAAAGCCCTAACCCAATATATATTCTTGGGGTAGAGAGGCAAAGGGCCTTCTGCATAATAAGCAAGCATAATGTAATCTACAGTATAATCACCCCTATGAAAACACAGAAGACAAAATTGTATTTCCCAGTATAAGCACTGAGGGCTCCCCCTACTGGCCAGAGAGGGTGGAAGCCAGACTAACCAAGTCCTATCAGGGGAGATAGAAAGAAATAAACTAGTGCTGTTGCCCCTGAAGTAAAACATTCAATATTTTCATTATACTGTACAGGAATGTAGGATATAAAAAGTACTTTTCAATACAACACAATTCTTTCATTTTTCATTATTATGCAAGTTATTTCAGTGCCACTGCCAGCATTCAGCAAAGATGGGACTCAATTCAATATCAAGGTATGATATTCCAGTCATATGCCCTCCATATGTAATGACCTTCAGTGTCCATGCCAACATTCAGGCAAAGACATAAGAGAAATTAACACCATCTAATGTGAAAATACATTTCAAAATAAAAATGTACAATTATTTATCTAGTGCATGGATGATGTGCAACAGTAGCATAAGAAGAGAAACAATCCATAAATGGTGAGGCATCAATTCTAATAGAACAGCCCTTGATGGGATAAAACAGGAAGAAATGCAAGTAATGAGCGAGATGATGTATCACTATGACTGTGACAGATAAGTGCAGTCAATTTACCATTCACTGTATTGTACAGTAATATAATAATCGTATTACAACCTTACACCCCATTTTCATCCCATTCAATTTCAACAAAAGATCGGAAAAAGTGGCTTATTTAGCTGGTTTGGGCCAAAAGAGAACTTTTTCAATAAAACTAAAGGATCAAGGCGATCATGACTCCATCTCTCCCCAAGTAAGCTATATACAGTACTTCGTTGACCAGGATACCCCAGGGGTTTGCACTTGGCTCCCTCCTTTTTCCCTCTACACCAAAAATAGCTAATCTACAAGCTCACAACACGAGGTGACACATTATGAGCCTGTTTATTTTCTGTTTGCCTATCTTTGCCAGATGTTCACCTATTATGACTTGGGATGCTAGGGTTCATGTGGTTAATGACAGCGTTTCAAAGCCTTGTTTTGCCACAGATAAGATCCAGTGTAATACCTTCTATGGTTAAACCCCAATCTGATCCCTTCTCGTACCTTCTCATGCTGCTCGATGAGGACTTCCACCACAATGTTCTGGAACTTGAGGTCCATGAGGGTGGCTACGGTTGTCTCCTGGGGCCACATCAGCGTTGGGCCGAACATGACGCCCAAATTGGCCACGGTCATCAAGTTCTGCTTGCTGTGGCCTGCCACGCTGAAGGAGGGGGGGTGACACTATATCAGTTCATCTGCATACTGTGTGTACAGCGCTATGAAGGCAGGCAAATGTTAACAGTTTCACTGATAAATGCTACAGAAGGATATACCATACACTTCTGTGCGTGTTATTTTCTGTTACTGCTCATGGAATAGCTAATGCTATTAGTAGTAATAATAGCATTAATGTCTAGTGTCAGTAGTATATATATATATATTTTTTTCTTTCTTTTAAATCTCTACTCTTACCTGTACCTAGACTGTGTTTCACGCTTACTGCTGTTGCTGCTATGACATCTAAGTTTACCCAAGGGGATCAATACAAGTCTACGTTATCTCATCGAAATAGTACCTTCCCACTTGTCGTTCCTCATACTGCGACTGAACACACTTTTACACTGTGCCATGTGTGCCAAAAATGTAATGGACTCCAAATTACCTCTGTTCCCTCTGAGTTATCTCCTGACCCCAGAATGTGAAACTTGTTCGGTAGACAGCGAAACATTTTGGTAAGTGGTTAAGTCCACCATAGATCACAAAAGTGGTGGGAAAGTTCAAATAAAAATAAAAAAGTACATCATTTGGATTTAGAACATTTACTTGTTGACAGCCAGATTATTATGAGAAAAACAACGTGAACGTTTTGACTACCAAGTATGCTTCCAATGTGTGAGAGGGCACTTAGGTGTCATCTGAAATGCGGTCTCAGCAAGACCATCCCACTATACAGAATGACTTCCATCTCCCTCGATTTTGGAGATATGGATAAACACAGCAGTTAAAACTTGTGAAGTCAAGGAACTGGAAAGACTTTATTCCAAGCGAAAAGTTATTGCAGACAGGTGAAGCTATTCCACACTCCAAATATGATGACACACACTCCCATCTGCAGAGAGATGCGGTTGAAATGGCTTCAAAGGATGCCTTTGAAGACAAAAAAAACGGCAGTGACAACTCGCATTTATAACATCTCAGAAACCATTTCAGATAGGAGTGTGAAATTCTGGCTTTGCTTCCTGCCCCTGCAGGACAGACACACACGCCAACTTCAGGGCGGAAAAATCTGGGGAATTTCACGCTGGATAATCCAAATTCAATTTCAATAGCATCTCTCTTTTTACCAGAGCCCAAATTCTGATGGAGGCTCCTATAAAATAAAATCCAGCAGACTTTGACTGCCCGAGGGAAGAGGGATTATTATTACTTATCTTCAATTTGCTCCTATTAGTTTATAAAAAAAAGCCATCTGAGGCAAAACCTTGTAATGTTAGCTAATGGTATTTCTTAAATCTCTCATTTTATCTAATCTCTCAAATGGAGCGCTGCACAACAGCGGTCCTATTCCGAGTGTGTGTGTGTGTGTGTGTGTGTGTGTGTGTGTGACTGTGTGTGTGTGTGTGTGTGGGGAGGAGGTAATCTGGAGAACGGGCTTAATTTAAGTGGTCCATTTCATTTCAGTGGTGGACTATGGCTGTTGCATACCAAACAGGTAGGGGAGTATGGACAGTCCTACTTGGACTGCCTTATGAAGCAGCATTCTGAGAGAATGGATGGGGATCGCAAAAAAGAAATAATAATAATAATTATAACAAAATGAAAAGTTTGGATTCTTGTACCATCACTTTTCTTTCTGAGTGGAAGAGTTGATGCAGAGAGGAGAAATGGTGTAACTTAACAGCAGGGGCGGGGGAGTGTAGCAGAAGAGTGGGAGTGAGGGAGAAAGAGAGAAATCATGCGGAGTGAGAATGAGGAGACAGACAGGAAGACGAGAGAAATTGAGAGAAGCAAGCGTGAAAAAGGGTGGGTGTAGACTAGAGTGACTGAACTATGACCAAGGGACCAGGAATGCTCCACTCACTTGGCCAGATGCTTCATGAGCACCCCCAGGAACAGTCGATTCCTCTCAGGCAGCTGGTGCACCAGGCTGTGGATGGCTTGGACACGAGACTCCGGACTCTGTTGTCCGGACTCTGTTGTTCAGAGAAAACAGACATGAAGCAACACACATTAACCCTGCAGTCATTCCTCTCTCCCTCTGTTCTTCTGGTGGTGAAGCAGCCTACACAGCGGATATCGACTACGCTACAAGTGTAGTAAATGGAAGGAGAGTTGGGTTTCCGCTGGTTAATCCAACCGGAGGGCAGCGCAACACAGCACACTGGTGGGATGAAGCCAGGACTCCGATCAACGGCTCAGCTAGGAAACACAGCGAGAAGTATAGAGGGCCACTACGACTGAACATGCAGTGAGAAGACCGGAGGAATGGGTCCCTGCTGTCATTTCAATTTGTCTTTCCCAACAATAAAGATGAAAACAAAGACACATGTTGGTTATATGAAAGCAAAAGGACCAAAATGCTGTTCAGGCTATAGGATTATAACAGCGGCAATAGGATAAGAGGGGTTTCCGTCAGAGAAGGAGTTTACAGAGGAAATGAGTGAGGAAGGAAGTGTGATGGGGTGATTTAAGGGTCTCAAGCCTGGTGGAATTTGGCAGCAGGGGACCTGTGCGCTGGCTGGGGTGATAGCTTTATGTTACGGACGCTACCGTGTAAAAGGGTTGTGTTAAAACCTCCAGGATCATCCTTTAAACAGTCCCTCACACATGGGCAGCTGGCCGCCCCCACACATACAGTACACAAGCACACACACACACACACACACACACACACACACACACACACGCACATACACACAGTAAAACGCAAATACAACATCATTGCTATGGGAACAACAGGGATTTGAATAAGGAGAAAGCTTCTTATGGATGCTGTCATCCATCTAAATATATTTATTGCTAATCCATTCCAGCCCCTCGTTATGAGGGCATTTGCAAGTGCCTGATAAGGATGCTACTGCTGATCCAATTATAGCACTTGTTGTAATATGACTCAAGTTAGAATCATTCAAAAGCATTTCAGACTTAAATGTTGTGTGGGGGCGAAAAATTATGTTCATGGACCATTTGGTGGCATCTGCATACTTTAAACCTGCAGCCTTCCTACAGTATTTTAACAGTTTGAAAAACACACATGGAAGATGTGTTTTAAAACATTCATTCATTATTTCAGAATTTGCTAACTGGATTAGACAACATCTAAGCACTACACATTGGTTTGAAGTGACCCTGAATACTAATAAAAAGTACAAGACAACAGACGTGTAAAAAAAGAAAAAAGGCCATTTCAACCAAAGTCAAGAGAAAAGACACTGGCTTTCTGTAGGTCACGAACATCTGCAGACAGTCTGCAAGTGAACTACTGATATATCGTCCTGAGAAACAGAACAAGGCTAGCATTAGTTGGGCGGATTTTAGGCTTGGGCAGTATCTATTTTTTGTTTACATCTTCATACCTACCTCACATAAACGGTATAGACAGTATTTATGTAAAATAAATAAATAACAAACAAAAATATAAGCTGTGCTGGGTAGGTGATAAAAGTCATTGTAGCATTATGACATTGTCTAGCCTATAGTGCTGTGTTTCTAATATGCAATTAGCCTATTTAAGTCTTGCTTTATGGCTCATAGAACAATTATTAGACAAGTAAGCACCTTTTTCCCATAGATTCAGCATACCTTGCTGGAGGACCCAATGACACATCAGTGGGCTGAATGGAGATTTTTATTTTAGATGACGTGCGAGTGACAGTGGCAAACTAACAGCGGAATGGCAGTTGAATATCATGTGGCTAATTAACTGCTCATGTGGTTGGAAAGAGTCATATCAAGATAACATTATATACTGTATGGCAATATATCTCTGATTCCATATCTAGCCATATTTAATTGATTACATAGGAGATATACTGTATAGAGCATCTGTATTCTTGGTGGTATTAAAAATCATCATCCAATCAGCCATTTCAACCAGCAGCAGTTGTCAAATCATAATTATTTGTTTAGTACAAAACATTATTTTAATAAATTATATATACACACGTGCATATATATATATATATATATATATATATACACACGTGCATATATATATATATATATATATATATATATATATATATATATATATATATATATATATATATATATATATATATATATATATATATAGAGACTTAGGGGTGATTTAACTGCTTTTAACTTGCTTATCACGAATGCATTATTTCTAGACAGAACTCCTTGATCAGCCTAGACAAGCATTTGACTGCCAGGCTGAACCGATTTCATTTAAAGGCATTAAATTCACAGTGATAAATACATCCACACATCTTAGTTCTCAGAGGGTTTGAGCTCAGATTAATTGGTGGTAGTTGAGAGAGAGGGAGTGCACTGATGTGAAAACTTACTTGCAGGGCTGATGAAGTCTTTAAAAAGTCCGAAGGTCATCAACGGCTCAGGAAGGCTCCTTCATAGTGAGAGAGAGAAAAGAGGAGAGAGAAAGAGAAGAGACAGGACAGAGAGAGAGAGAGAGGTAAGGAGAGAGGGAGAGGTAGAGAGATAACAATGAAGGGGGAGAAAGAGTGAGAGGAGGGGGAGAGAGAGAGAGAGAGAAAGAAAGTAGAAGAGTGACAGAGGCAAGTGGAAGGTGAGAGGAGAAAGACAGAGCAAGAGAGGAAAGAGAGAGGGATGGTAGAGGAGTGAGGACAGAAGGGAACAGAGAGAGAGAGAGAGAGAGAGTTTAAGTGAACAAGGAGATGGGGGACAGAAATAGACGGTGCACTGTTTTATAGGGTCTGCACACAACAATGATTAATGTGGCTGGGCCGGGGGAAGGAATTAGATGGCGCGCCGCGCACGTTGAGATAACCAAGTTCATCTGAAGGTACTTTCACACTGCTGCTGGCCCCTGGCCAAGGGTACTTAGTCCCAGTGGAGGCTGACCCTGCTCCACTGCAGCAGATCAAAACACAAAGTTAGAGAGAAAGACTCAGGATGGATTATATACTGTATATTTATAGCATGTATAGCACAAAATAAATAAATAATATATCCGGTATAATATATCTGTATACACACATACAGAAACAATTGAATGCCTCGTTGTTAGGACACTGCTGGGACAATGTTGACTTGCTAATTACTACGTTATACTCTGTCCAGTGACTTGTGCATTCGAGGAACTCATGTGCTGTATGTTCAACAAAACACAACAGTTAAATAGTCAAATATCTAATGAGGTACAGAATTCAGTGAAGATCTCACACCAGTCAATTTCACTGAGAGCTGAGATGAAACACAATTCAAGATGTGTCATAAAAAATATAAAATATGCTAATATAATTTCACAGTTTCAGAAATTGACAAATGTACCCACAGGGATCAATTAGCTTTAGCATCAGAAGCACTACTAGCCTGCAGAGAATGACCCTTTCTTTATTTCAACAGATGAGACAAGGTGGCTCTTTACAGAGCTCGACCAATGTGGATTTTTTGGAACCAATACAGTTTCCAATATAAAATCAGCAAGAAATTACGGATTACCGATAGCAATGCTCGGCCTTACTGCTGGAATGGAACTTTAGTTACTTTGTAGATTTTGATTACAAAACATACATTAACCACTTCAGCCCTATATGCATTTCGACCATTTGAAAATAGCCGATCTACAAGCTTTGTGAGCTTGTAGATCTGCCATTTTCAAAATATTGTTATACATTTTATAGCCTACATTTGAAAAGTTGGGATTGGGACATTCTGCATAATGAGTACTTTCTACTTTTGGTACTTTACATTTTGATACCAATACTTTTGTACTTTTACTCAAGTACATTTTTAATTCCGGACTTTTACTTGTAACAGAGTATTTCTACATGGCGCAGTATTGATACTTTTACTTAAGGTAATATTTGGAGTACTTTTCCCACCACTGGATACAACATTGTGTTCAGTGTTGATTAAAGCCTGATAATGGGCCAACATCAAACATCAATGGATGGAGGTAACTTTCAGCCTCTCAGCCTCTCTGATTGAGACAAAGTCCCATGGCCCTTTCAACCCCAAAACATGAAAAACACTTCCTGGAATGGCTTTGAAAGCAGCCAATCACAACACTGCTTTGACCTCTCTAACCCACCCCATCCCCACCAGGCCGATTAAAATAAGGTCTGGTTAATATCAGTTCCCATGCTTTTACTTTGCTCTGACTCAGGGGTAAAAAATAAAAAAAGGAAAAAAGAAAAGTGGAAAGAATATATTTATTGTTAATTAGTTCAAGACATGGCTGACACATTTGTCTCAGGCTTAATTATGTAACATTGCACTCTGCACAGTGAACCTGACAATCTTTTTTGAATTTAATTATGTTAACAGCTTACAGCCCACCATGCTGATAGCACTCTAATGTAAAAGTCAAAGGAGAGTGTACAAATCAGAACAAAACAGTGGGGTTAGCGACTGAACTGGAACTCATTCCGTTTATGGAGCTGCTACATAATGAGGCAGACTTCAAACAGTCATTTGTTGTGTAAAATAAATGGAAATATGGCTCATTAGTTTTGTATTTCTTCCCGTGAAGGGGGGAGGGGCACAAACGACAATTTGTTACAAACAACACAGATAAACTCTAGATAAAGAAAACACAGCTGACATTAAAACAGTACCATTTGAGTTTTTGCCAACCAAATGAAATGAATAATCTCTGAAGGTAAACCATGGGAGGTATCAACTGATTTATTGACGCGTTACCACAGGAGGTAGCCTATCCACTGTTATGGAGTTCATATGAATGTGGTAATCACATGCATTATGACTCGGCATAGTTTATTTAGAACTTAAAGACCCCAAAGGGAGATTCTCTTAGCCAAATGATGAAATGATGATGCTTGATATGCAACGCAGGGGAAGAATTCCTTCATATTTGTTGAGTAACAAAGACGGAGAGTGAGATGTGAAGAAATCCCTCCTCTAAATTAGAGCAGATGTCTCAGGTCAGCATTGCATTTGCCTCCAATGAGCGACAGATCTGAATAATGAGGCTTGCCAGATGACTAGCTGAGCTGGAACTATTATCCATCCAAAGTCAAACGTCAATGGGCCATATGCACCAACCATTCCCAAAAAGAAATGTCTTCTTAAGACCCACTTACGCCGTTTTCATGAAGATTCTAGCATTCACCAATGTTTTCTCAGCTGCGATTTGTTCTTAGGCAAGAGGAGAATCTACGCACACTACATTTCTGCCATAGTGCGTTTTCTTCAAAACACACTTATGGCTACTAAGCTTACATATTTTGTCCAAAACTGTACACAGACACAAATCAGTACACATTATCTCTGGAGTCATGTGATCAAGATGTGTAAGTTAGATTTTTCAGATCCCATTCCAAGTGGCTATGACCAAAGATTGCGGGCTCTGGGTCGGCAAGCCGGCCGGGCGGAGACCTGTGCTCCGAGGAGAACACTTTTCTATTTAACTAGTTTTTTTTATTTATGTTTGGAGTCCTGGGTTAAACCCTCTTCAGACTTTAGTTTAGGAATTCTTGACTTCATTCTCTCAACTTTTGTATGATTTCTTTGCACAGCTTTGCACACAGCACTGCAGTCATGCCCTTTTGGGTTGCCAATTAAGATTGGTGGGGCATCTGCCTATGGTAATTGGGATCAACTGGCACACCTTTTGAAGTCACGAGAGGATTCATTATTATATGAACAGAGTTACAAACAATTTGTCAGTTTAAGAACATGTCATGAATCTGAGTAGAATTTTCTTAGGAATTGTCCTACGACAAATGTTAAGAAGAAACGTACAAAGAATATTGGAGAATGGGGCCTATTGTGCACGTTTGTTTTGCCTGTTCTTCACTCCCTAATATTCTATTGTAAGTTTAGACAGGATAGTATATTAACATGTGGTAAGACACCCAGGTTGATCTAAATGCATAGAATAGCAAGTACAAATTAAACCGGCCTAATATGTCCTGTGACATCTCTTGACTTGAACTAAGAAATCCAAAAGCAAAGTGCATCTGTTTGTGTGTGTGTGTGTGTGTGTGTGTGTGTGTGTGTGTGTGTGTGTGTGTGTGTGTGTCTCTCTGTGCGTATGTGTATGCATACATGTTGTGTATGTGTGCCGCAATACGGCAGAACAGAACAGAATAGTGTGCAGGACAGAAGACTGTCATCACATCTGTGTGTGCGTGTGCCGTGTGTGTGTGTGTGAGAGTGTGTACGCGGGCGTGCATGTGTGGCAGCACACCAGAATAGGGATTAGAAGCACAGAGGACTTTTGTTTGTTTCATTATGTAATAAGAGTGAACCCATTTGACAGCTGCACCAGTCAAACAAACATCCACTCCAAAACTCCCTTCCTGTGGGGCTTCTTAATGAGAGCCCTATTGAAGTAATACACGTATTAGTTGATGAGGCCAAAATCGATATTTTCTGAGTCCCTGAGAAGCAATTGAACTTGCATCAACAACTCATATTTCACAATATTGATCCTTACCTCCAATAGAGCTTCAGAGCACTTGCTATAGTTTTCACATCCCAGTCTTCACACGTAGACAGGTCCACGTCATTAGTCTTCTCATCTGGATGAAAAACAAGTCAAAGACAAGAGATGAGATCAAACTTTATTGACCCAATGAAACAATTTGGCAATTTCAGCAGTCAATATATAGACGTATAACCAGCAATACAAACCTACAGTTGGGTTAACAAGTTGAGGGATTTGTTTTAACCCATTCAAAGCGTCTGTGTCATTTTAGATTTGAGCTATAACCATTATTTTATACTTTGGTTATTCAAAAGTAGCAGATATACTTGGCTCATAGCATGGCACTATGAGCTTGTAGATCTGCTATTTTTTTTAAATCATGAACATTTGTGCAAATCTTTGAATATATACATTTTTAAAGCGAACATTTGTTACTCAAATCTTTGCTTCTGGGGATTCTACAAATGTCTTCTAAATCCGTTATTTTTTTTTAAACCTATGTTTGCTATATCAGTGGTGCTCAAACTTTTTCCATGTCAAGGACCACCCACAATTATTTGTGGGTGGTCTTACTTTCGGCTTGGCGGAGACAAATATGGAGATAAGAGGTTTGTGCATCTTTTTCTTTTTCTGCACTACAGTCAACTAGACGCGTCGCAATTCAGGGCAATTGCAGAGTGTGGTTGCGCCGACGCGAGTCACGGGTCGCTGCCGCCGGGACTCGAGGAATACGCTGGGAGGAATACCGTCGGAGGCTGCGCCAATTACATTGTCACGCAACTCCTGAGATCACTTGCGTTTCATTTTGAGAGGATTGGTCCCTCCCTGACCCTGTTTTTTGCATCAAAAGGTTACATTTTGAGCATTTGTGGCGCCCCCTATGGATCAAAGTGGAAATTATTTTGGGGATTTGTTGAGTAAACCACACTTGACATGTGATTCAAATTTGGGATTGACTGGACGTTTTGTTCGTGATTTGTGGGCTTTTTTGTAAAACGGGCCCCTCCCGCTAACTTTGGAAGCCATTTACGGACGAACGGTATGGACTATCAAAATTCTGTATCGGTTCAGATTATTGCATGGGTCCAGAGATCATGTGTACCGATTTTTGTGAAATTTGGACATAATATATGGGAGGAGGAGCTAAAAGTGTGTTTTGAAGAAAATTCAAAATGGCAGAAAATCTATCCTGACGCAAATGGGCGTGGCCTATATGGGGGGATGCGTCGTGACCCAAGGAAATTTTAATTTTACGACCTACGGTTTAATAGTTATAGGCCAAAACGTAAAGGGGGCTGTTATAGCGCCACCATGTGGCCGATTAGTGTAATTATATTTTTTTAAATTTCGGACTAAATTATGAACGTCCCCTCCAAATTTGGTAACTCTAGCTCTTACGGTTTCTGAGTAAAAAATACTTGAATTTGAGTTTGTGAGTTTGTGATTTCTGGCATTTTTAGTAAAACGGTTCCCTCCCTCTAACTTTGGAAGCCATTTACGGACGAACGGTAAGGACTATCAAAATGCCGTTTGGATATGTTTATCGCATGGGCCCAGAGATCATGTGTACAGATTTTTGACATAGGAAATTTGGACAAAATTTGTGGGAGGAGGAGCTAAAAGTGTGTTTTGAACGAAATTCAAAATGGCGGAAAATCTATCCTGACACAAATGCGTCATGACCCAAGGAATCTAGGGGAAAAAAGATTTTTATTTTACGACCTACGGTTCAAGAGTTTTAGGCCAAAACGTAAAGTGGGCTGTTATAGCGCCACCATGAGGCCGACTGGTGTAATTATTATTTAAATAATTTTGGACTAAATCATGAACCACCCCTCCAAGTCTTGAAACTCTAGCCCTTACGGTTTCTGAGAAATAAATACTTGAATGGGAGTTTTTTCATTTTCCCATGAAAGTGGATGGGGAAGTTTAATGCAATAATAAATCAATATCAATTAAAATATGTAACCAATCTCTTAGCAAAATACAAGCACACGATTCCCGGTGAAGCCGGTCATTTTGACATATGGCACTAAATTGGGAAAAATAAACTGTGGGAGGAGATGCGGTTGAAAATAAACTGCTAGGGCCTCTGGAGGATAACAATAGTCTGGTTGCCCTGTTAGGGCAACCACACTAATTAGAAAACACTATGGGGCAATGTTTCCTTTCACAGGGGTTGTAAAAGTCATGGTGTATAGTCATATTGGGATTTTAATTTCTATTTCCATTTATACTCATACTGGGATATTGAGAACACTAAAACGTTTAATTTGCCTGTGGATGCCAATTGCACTTGTCAATATGAGGCAAAAAAAGGCATTTAAAAGATGGCTTCGCCACTTTTCAACCATGTCTGTGTGTTTTTAGTCAAGGTTTTCAAAAAACATCGCAAGCAAGTTGGGATCGCCCCCTAGTGGTTTGTTTGCAATGAATCTAATATTAGATAGGTTAGTATATGGTTTAAACCCCAAATAAATTATAGAAGGTATTTTCAATGGATTCTGTTACTATGCTTGGGAATGCTAAATAACATACAAAAAATGTAGGAAAATCAAACTCCTGTAAAGGCATCATTTTCAAGATGGCGGGAGCATACCAGCAGCTTAAAATGCCTATACACTGGGAGGGAATATGTGCCATCTTGAAAACGATGCCTTTCCAGAAGTTTGATTTTCCTAGATTTTTGTATGTTATTTAGCATATGCAGTAGTAACAGAATCCATTGAAAAACATCTTCTATCAATTATTTGGGGTCTCAACGATATACTGACCTATACTGATATACTGATATTGGATTCATTGCAAACAGACCACTAGGGGGCGATCCCAACTTGCTTCATAACAATTGTTATGATTTTTTTACATCTTCCCTCACAGCTTATAGGCATTTTAAGCTCCCGGCAGCCATGGTGGACGCCATCTTGAAAATGATGCCTTTCCAGAAGTTAGATTTTCCTACATTTTTTGTTTGTTATTTAGCATACCCAATAGTAACAGAATCCATTGAAAAATCTCTTCTATCGATTATTTGGGGTTTCAACCATGTACTGAAATATCTAATATTGGAATCATTGCAAACAGACCACTAGGGGGCGATCCCAACTTGCTTGCGATGGTTTTTGAAAACCTTATGCCCATACCTAACACCATGCCAAAAATCAAAAAAGTGTCACCAAGTGCACGATCTTGATGATTTGGGCCGAATTCCCTTCCTAAACAATTTAAAGTAGTAATACTTTAAACAATTTGGTTCTGCATACTGTATCCAACAAAAAGAATGGAAAATAGTTCCACAATGATCACACAGCTTCTACTTCTCACGCCAAAGTAGTATTCACTCCTGTTTGATTTCTACAAGTAGCCTCGAAAGTTCAAATAAACTCAAAACATAAATAAGTAGTAATTAGCCATATGAGGATAAAAGGCATGATGTTGCAGTGCAGTGGTAGACTTTGGTTTGAGTGTTGCCCCAGTGGACATGAAAGGAAGATATGGTTTGTGTTTGGAGCTGCTACATTCATTACAGGTTTAATTAGTCCCATGGCCACTCAGTTGACTCTCCAGGGATGGCAGGCCTGTGTTATAGTGGAAAGGAAAGAGGGTGGATGTTAACCTTATTTAACATCTGAGGTTGTGTGTGTGTGTGTGTGTGTGTGTGTGTGTGTGTGTGTGTGTGTGTGTGTGTGTGTGTGTGTGTGTGTGTGTGTGTGTGTGTGTGGAGAGTGCGTGAGTGTGTATGCATAATACAGTGTTGTATGTATGTGTGTAGTACACTTGTGTGCCAGTGTGTGCTTGTTATGTGAACAGTATGTGTGTTTGTGAGTTAGTCCAGTGTGTGTGTGTGTGTGTGTGCGCGTGTGCGTGTGCGTGTGCGTGTGTGTGTGTGTGTGTGTGCGCGCGTGTGCGTGCAAGTGGAGTGTTTGAGTCAGATGCTGGTACATGGCCCAGCCAGGTCACCAGAAGGACTTTGGCTTCGTGGGCGGTAAGCTGGCTTGCTAGTGGCAGGGTGGGTGCTTGCTTTTATTTATTTAATTCCATCTACACAAAACTGTGCGTGCGTGTGTGCGTGTGTGTGTGTGTGTGTGTGTGTGTGTGTGTGTGTGTGTGTGTGTGTGTGTGTGTGTGTGTGTGTGTGTGTGTGTGTGTGTGTGTGTGTGTGTGTGTGTGTGTGTGTGCGCGCGTGTGCTTCTCTTCCTACCTGCTCCATCCACAGAATGATCTGTCCAGTATCAACTACTGTACCAACAGCAAATGTTTTTTCGTGGACGGCTAGCAGACAAAATAGAGTGTGTGAGTGTGTGTGAGTGCACACGTGCGTGCATGCGGGTGTGCGTGCGTTTGTGTGTGAGTGTGTGTCATCCATGAGGAACACACTGGTTCTGCAGTGTGGCTTGGCATAAACAGACTTTATGACTTTGACTAAAGGGATCTTTGGTTGGGTCAGTTAGGCAGAAATAACACCGTAGCTCAGACTCTTGGCACAACACTGTCTAAACCGCTGCTCATCACAAAGTGGCAGCAAATTTTAAGTTGTTGAAATTTTAAGTTGTGGAATCTAACATTTAACAGTCTCAAAGGGATCCATTTTTTCCCCATGACCCCCCGCCCCCACCCCACTCCCCCCAACAGCTGTTAAAACACAGGTCATTTATTACATATTTTCACCAGTAACATCTCATAGCATACTTTACATTTGCTGCGCTATTTAAGTATACCCATGGGAATGTACTTCAGCGACTTTAATAGCTATATTAATAGTCAGCGGCAGACTAAGATGCACACCCTCGCAATACAGCCCTGAAAATGACTAAAAGCACCATGTGTGAGTAATGAAACGGAGATGTTCATCTCCTGCACTGAAAATATTACTAGTATAGAAGTGGAAAGAATTTAATTTAGTGGCTACAAACTGTATAATATATGAATCTAAACCCTAACGGTGACCAACTGTAAATCGCTCTGGATTAAGAGCGTCTGCTAAATGCCTAAATTATAAATGGTAAAACATGAAAGGAATAGTTCTCGCAAGCTGCTGGACCGATCAGCACCACATTTCGTCACAGATATGTCATAGATGACTGACATCATAGTTGAGTGACATCTCAGGCTGGCCACATGTAGTCTGACATCCACATTGGAGCTATGGATTTCCCATGTGGATGTGGATCCAAGATTATGTCATGGCTCTGCAAGAGGCTAGCCGTCTATGACAGTTGTCTGTCTGTCTGTCTGTCTGTCTCTCTCCGGAGCTAATTTCACAAACCATGGGACCGATCAGCACCAAACTTTGTATGCACGCTTATGTTTTCTTATGTTTTTATACTTAGCAAAATATTTAACTCACATTTTATAACGGAAGTCAATGGGACTGTAATCGTGATGAAACAATTGACTCGAAATTTGGAGTCATACGTCATAGATACAGTAGACCAGTGGTTTCCAAACTTTTTAGCTCGAGATTAAACTTTTTTTCTTTTCTTGACCCAAACTAGTGAAAATTTACGATCTGCAAACTCACGTGTTGCAATGCGACACGTTATGAGCTTGTAGATCTGCTATTTTCACTTGGCTATACTCCTTAAAGGTTTCTTTCTTTTTTAATATATATATAGAAAAATATTTAAAATTCTTTTGAAATATTTTTTTGAAATATTTTTGAAATATTTTTCTTTTAAATTGTAGAGAAAAATAAAAAAAAATAAGATATTTACTCGCAACCCACAAAAACGTGTCGGCGAACCACATATGGGTGGGAAACAGTGTCATAGACGACTGATGTCATAGATCACTGATGTTACAGTCCGGAAAATTATATGGAGGCTACTGTTGCTAGGCATTATGGCTTATGGGAAAATCCCAAATATTCTGTACATTATTATTATATATATATATATATATCTATGTAGTACACAGCTAAGTGTTTGTAAACGATCACTACTCTTACTACCAATGGCATGCACACTGGTGTAGTGGGGATTTAAAATAATAGTCACGTTGAAGACAGCTTAGTGTTGGTTAGGCATTATTCCATCATCTTAAAACTGTAAACTGCAGTTGTTAGGCCCGAGAAGCATATTTGAGGAAATGTGTTTTTTGTTACGCAAGAGCAGTACATTCAAAATGTTTTCCTGCCAACATAAATCTATTTGAATTTGAGAATGAAGCTCTGCTCCTGCTGTAGCTTGTTTATACAATATCCTGGCCAGTAAAATCCTGTGTTAATTTATCCATTTGTAACTCCCCGAGTGTACACATTGAACCAAATGGACCCAATTTAGTTCCATTTGTACACTTTTGGTGTTAAATTAACACTAGGGATTAGGCTAATTCAATTCAGGCTATATTGGATGTAATTACCGGTAAGTCAAGTCCTTTCCTTTGGAGAATTTTCAGGCTATCCACCTGTTTCTTGGCTGTGTGTTTTCCACTTCCTGTCGGATTTCATTGGATATCATTAGTCATCTGACCGGTTTCATTGGATTTCATTGGATCAAAAGACAGGAAGTGGAACACAGTGAAAAGCCTAGGAAACAGGTGGATAAGGGACTATTGTGGGAAAATTGGTTCAATTTATTTTGCAGTCAATCTATCATTCATTGGAAAGGTGGACTAATATGCCAATTTCTTTAAAGGTAGGGTAAGTGATATTTTTTGGTTAAAACAAAAAGTATTTTGTTAAAAGGTTAAAATACTATATTCTGATAGTAATCATTGCTATGGAGTGTTTTTTCAGTAACAGATGTCTCCCTGTCTCCCCAGCTCTTTAATAAACAGAAAATACATTTTTCGGTAGGTGTCAAAATCTCAGCCAATCAGGAGAAAGTACCCATTTTTAAGCTTAATTTGTATAGTGTTCCAGTTCCAATTTTGCATGCTCATTTCTTAGTGTCATCACTTCCAATTTCACTTGTTTAATCTGTATCCTGATTGAGTTCTCTGTCCTGGTTGGACAAAATTGGAAATGAAACTGAAACGAAAATGCATTTTCTGTTTAATAAAGAGGTGGAGAGACAAGGAGACTCCTAATACTGAACAAACACTCTATAGCAATGAGTACTATCAGAATATAGAGCTATTTAACAATTATTTTAACCAACGCAAATCACTTACCCTACCTTTAATAGGCCAAATATATATACTTAAAATGAATATTCTTCCAAAACTATACTTGTTTCAAATATACCTTTACCCTTGCCGTTATCTTACTTTACTAAGAAGCTAAAGAAAGCATGTTAAAATTTCATAGATTAAATATGGTAAATGTGTGGTACACCAACGTGTCATTGTCACTTTTTAGCCCAAATTGGGGAGATGAACAATTTAAACCAGGAGTATCAGACCAGGGTTTCCATCTCTGGGCTATTAAAAGTCTAACTAAAGTAGGAGATATGTTCCAAGATGGGAATCTGATGTAATTTGAACAAATACACACTAAATGTGAACTTCCAAATAGCCACTTCTTCAAATATTTACAGATAAGAAGCTTTATAACATTATCTGGTAATCAGTCATTGACTCCTCCATCTCTTTCTGGAATGGAGAAACTGATATCTGGTCATTGCTATAGTAAAGGGTGTATTTTCTGTGTTATATATGTTGGTTTCAAGTTCATCTGAATCTTCTAATGATCGACTGAGAGCTTGGAAGGAAGATATACAGGACGATATTTCCTTGGATGACTGGGGTGTCATATGCGCTGAAGCAAAAAGGCAAACTGCAAATACTAGATTAAGATTGCTACAATATAATTACGGTAGTTGAGTGCTTATATAACACCAGCTGAATTACATCAGTTTAATAACGATAGTCCAGACATTTATGTTAAATGTGAGCAGTCGAAGGGCACACTTTTTCAATGTATGTGGGAATGCAGAGAGATTGTGGCATTTTGGAGGGAGATTTCATGTTGAATGTAAGGGTACTGTTGGACCTAAAACTTTTCTTTTTGGGGTTATAACCTGAAACCCTAGTCATACCAAGGAATAAACAAATTATTATGTACATGTGCTTACTAATTTCTTTATCATGGAAAAACATTCAAAGACCACGGGTGAGCCAATGGAAATGAGCAGTTGTTGGGCTATGGAAAGGATAGCTTATATTCTAAAGAGGAAAAGTGAAATCTATGATAGGGTTTGGGGCCCTTTTACCCAACTCGTACGAGATGTTGATGTGTCGGACATGCGTCGAAAGGACGATAATGGAAGTACCTCATGAACTGATGTGAATTTATGCACTTTATTGATGCTGTTGCATTGTGTTGATCTGATTTATTTTCAATTCAATAGTTTTAATAGTTTATTTTAGTGTCTTATCTTTTTTTGTTTTGTTTCTGCTTCTGTGTAAAGTACGTCTAAAGGTTGTTTAGTTGATGTCTTGTCTTGTCTTAGAATTTTGTTTAAAAACAATAAACATGGACACTATGGGAGCCAACCGAGGGCAAAGCCAGGAAAGGCAAGAAGCGCACCACCTACGTAGATGCACTGCGGCGCAACAGCTTAGCTAACAACACTGTAGAGCTCAAGGCCCTGATGCTAGAAAGGAGAGTGTGGAGGGCAGCAATTCAGGAGTCCCGAGTTGGTGTTGGCTAGACCGCACTCTCGCATTGCATCGCATCTCGCATCACAAAAAAAACAAAAACACTAAGGATCAAACTGGGGAGGGTGAGAGAATGTGAAGATTGTCTCAATGCTCTGGATGGAGATGGCTGCACCCACATAAACACCATAAGTGCATACCATAATATGCAAACAACATTGGCACAACAACTACACTAAAGTTGTGAGTGTTAATTTAACTCAGGGTGTACAAAATGGTTTGCCAAAATGTGGTTACATCTGTACACCCCGAGTTAAATTAACACTCCTCCTACACCGAGTGTACACATGTAAACAATGGGACCCATTTCGTTACATTTGTACACTTTCTGAGTATTTTACTTGGTAATACAACTACGACAGCGAATACTGTTTTAAAGAATTCAATCAGGACTTCCAATGAAAAGTACACCATTTACAAACCGTAAAACAACTGAAGCTGTAAGGCCAACAGAACATTTTAAATGACATTTTGAGAAAATAAAATAGAATAAAACAGAACGTTAGGATGCATGTTCTTTTAAGCAGTCAAGTCCAGACGACAGACAGACTGGTCGGTCTTTGTGCCATAACCAGACCCAATAAACAACAGGCTTAAAACTACTGTGTGCAGTAGAAGAGTGTTAACGCGGTCTGGTGCGTGACGGCAGCTTGGGTCTGGAGAGGATGCAGAGACAGGCTACAGGCTGCCGACCTGGGTTTGTTGTCATTCTGCACACAGAGCTGAAAGGGGGGCTGGTGTCTGCTGGAGATGGCAGGAAACCAGAGGGGGGGGGGGAGAGCTGTAGGAAAACAGGTGAGCTGTAGCGATGCAAGAGAGGTGAGTGTAGTAAAGAGACAGAGAGAGAAGTGAAAGGAAATGATAGAGCCAAAATGAGAGCCTAAAGGGAGATGAGTCTGATTTCTAGCTATGCGTTAATGGGCCAAACGCCCAGAGACATCCCTGCAAGGAGAAAGATAGGATAGGAGGTACAGTCGGGGTAGGAGATAGGATAGGAAATAGGAGGAGCTGGCAGCTCCGTCTGGTTGTCTCTGAGACTTACAACTGAATGCCAATGAGCCAGGAATGCATGCTGGCACCTGTTGCACGGAGAACTGTGGGAGGAGAGTCTGGATCTGATAGGCTGACAGGCTGTTGTCTGTTGAGGAGCTCTATCTCTCTTGCTCTTACTCTGACACATTCCATTAAACCGATGGCTACCGACCATCACAGAGACGGTGAGGGAACAGCGCGACAGTGTACATTAAACAAGAAGTTATTCTACGTCTCACCAGCGCTGTTCTTATAGCAATGACATTGAGAAGTTTTATTACAAAATGAAGTGTCCACCCGTACAACATGATTGATAGCACAAAAGCATAAGATAATGTATGATACTTTAAAAGGTAAGTCCTTGGTTGAAAGATAAATTAACTTTTATGATCCCCATCATCAATATTTTAGAGATATGAATTAATTAAGTTGAGGCAATGATTAATTTTAATGGAAAATATATAGCATTTTGGAAATTAACCTTTCAACCTTCCCAGACTATTTTCTAAATGAGCAACAAAATGAGAAGAGATGGATCCTCACCAATCATTAATAGGAGAAGCTTTGGAACCTTAGAGCTGACCCCAGGGACTCTGTACAGGCCTTGTTCATTGATTCCTGGCAGGACACACATTGACAAGATGACACATTAACACATTAACACATTTGATAAGCAACATACAATAAAATGAAAAGAAGGTTCGGAAATTCAACATCAAACTACAGTTTCATGGATATGTGCTTGTTATAAAAACAAAAACAAACAAACAAGTTTAAAGCTCTGGGGACTGTTCATGTGAATCATTTAAATGCTTACAGTGTCTTGGCTTACCAACGAAACAGACAAACTGTCATGTTACAACTGGAACTAAGACAGATCAAATGTAATCATCTGACAACATGACTGATTGCAGCTCTAGACTAATTTAATTACATGCGACCAAAGCCAGTAGCACAGCATGTAAATATCTTCCGTCGATGTTCACTGTTGTTTAGAGCAAGTCTGCCCTCTTGTGGAGAGACACAAATACTGCAACCCTAACCCTTCTTAAATCCAGGGAAAGGTGACAAGACCAAATATTCCGTCTCACATAAGCACTACTCTCTCTTAAATAATTACATCCACTATAGCAACTGGGGGTCATGTCAACTTGCTCAAGGGGCAGCCATCTATTCATCCAGTAGTGGTAGGATGGGAAGGACATAAGCTTTCATTTCCTTTCTGGTAGCAGTTTATAATAAAGGCACACAATTAATGGTTAATTATCCGTGGCCAAATGGTTATAATAATCCCTTGATTTTAACTTAAGCAACAGCTAATTAAATTCATGTGAATTACTAACATCTTCCGGTGGTTCAAGGGACTGAATTTTCAATGCTATAGGTCACACCTATCTAGTCTATATCTCACTTGAGGGCCCAATGCCCTGCTCAAGGGCACTTAACCCCTATGTACTTTATAACAAATAGCGAGAATAGACTATCTACAAGCTCACAAACTGGTTGTGAGCTTGTAGATCATACATTTTTTGCAAATTAAAAAAAATGTTAAAAGCCCAAAATAGAGACGCTAGGTTGAAAATGGTTAAGACAGCAGCCACTGGGAGATTTAAGAGCATTTCTCATTGACTTTTCCCTCCCCTTCATGTTTCACTCTCCTCCCACACGATCAGTATAAACACTTTGACAGCCAGTCAAGCTTACCTCTCTTCTCTATGGCGTTGAGGCAGTTCTTCACAAAAGACAATCCCACATCATCTAGCTGGGCATCAACTACACAGAAGGTCAAATCAACAATCAACAAACCAACCAACCAACCAACCGACCATCCGACAAACCACATTGTGCAGCAACACTTACAGGGAAATCATTTTAGTTCATTTTACTCTGAAACTGTAAAATAAATGTTTACAATGCAGGGTCCATCTAAACCAGCTCCAAATTTAAACTTTCAGAGTTACATGAACACTTTTATTGTTCATACACAGCACTTTTTGTTTTGATCACAGAAACATCACAAGCAGCTACTGCAAGATACTTACTTCCCCTTTCTTTAGATTGAGTCCTTCCAAGGAAATGGCCAAATCCCTGTCGGGAGTAAAATAAAATATCATATGAACGTACGTTTATATAACATTCAGATCTCTTCATCTTTTGTGATATATAGCAGTAAACTAAACAAAAAAGCTAGATTTTCTCAACCATAAAGAACTGTAATTTGCAGTGAGATGGTCATCTAATAGCATAGGACTTCATTTAGGATGATGTGAGCCAAGTATGAGTGCTGGATGATGACATGCTACAGCGGCTGGACTGACTCACCGGTTCCTTCCCGCCCATGGCCTGCATCCAGAACTTGTGGTCGTCTTCTGACAGGGCCTGTACTGTGAGCACCGTCCCCGGACTTGGTAGAGAAAAAAACCAAATACATTAACACCACTGGCTCAATGTTAGACTGGACTTGGGGCATCCTGATGGCTCTCAGCTCACTAAAGGGACCCATTTACCATATAACAACCACAAGGCTTCGAGTATCCGCTTTTATCTTATGTTGCGTGTCATACCTAGTCTATACTTTCACTTTCCTGTTTCCTGAGATGTTTTGTGTCCCAGACACAGGAGTACTTGCATATGGTAATATTCTCTAATATGTGCTAATCAAGTATTCAAGCAATCAATCTAGTACATTTGCTTGCAATTTCACCTAAGAGATTAAATGTGGGTCCTGACTTGCGAGTCATCCTTTATAGTCTAAAACCTCAATTTACACCTTCTCACCTGTCGTCTGTTCTCAGAAATGTATAATACATACTGTACTGTCTCTCTACAGTATATGCGGTAACTGTCGGAGACGTCACAGAGGCATGGCTTTCTTTCATTTTCACATAAAAACCAACTGTCTAAATACTGTGCTCAGTGTGCTGCATACTATAGGAGTTCTATCAAGCTGCACTTAGCAGTCATCATCTCCCCACATAAAACTCCATTAAAGTATGCACAGTTCTGCATCTGCACATGCCTTCTGGAAGGAAGATGATGAGAACAGCCCCCCCCTGGGAAACAAACAAACAGGTGTAACAGAAAGGAAGCTCCTAAGCACACAAGCTTAGAGTATTTTATGTTGTAATTTACGGGACTATGCATATCAACTTATTCATTATGCCTGGGATGGGTGACTGACTCAATTTCAATGCTAAGCCCAGCGTTGTAGCTGTTCTATGAACAGCTCAGAATAGCAGCGGAGACTTAAGTTGAGTGACATAATGAGATATCTATTACAGTAGGGCACAAGCAGAGCATGACAAATCCTCCCAGCTATGTGTGAATGTGTGTGTGTGGAGGCAATCTTCCATGACCAATCCTCCTGTCCCTGCCCCTCTGCTATTGGAAAAGGCAAACAGTCTGTCTGGAGCTAAAGACTGTAATTGATAACATAGTAATACAGTTAATAACACATTGATTTTGTCCTATGGTAGTTGGAGACAAGGAATTGTGTGAATATTTCAACTGTGTTTCAAGTGTACTGTATTTCAGAAAGGTTCAATTTGAGGAAGGTAGGGGATTGTGCTTACTTGCCAGCCTACTCCGGGCCATGATGCAAGTTGGGAACGATGCAAGTCGGGAATAGATGCCCCACCCATTGTGCAATACTCATGTTATTTGATGTACTCGTTGAAGCCGTTGTCAACTCCACGCGCATCTCATTTTGCCTCTCGTGCCACCGGTTTCGTTCACTTCCTTCAGTATGACCACAGCTTTCGTACTTTCTGTTCCATTGCACACACAGCCACTTATATTGGCAACATGGCACAAAAACGAAGGGAAGCTCCGCCAAGCCGACGCATACACTACCCCCCAAACACACAGAAATTAGGTGCGTCCTCGGTAGTCGGGATAGATATGTGCGGTTTCCGGTGAAATGCTACTTGGCACTTTGAAGCAGTTTGGTCGGATGGCGCCCGAGTTATCCCCGAGACAGACAGACAGACAGACAGACAGACAGACAGACAGACAGACAGACAGACAGACAGTGGATTGGTGGATATCACTGACGTACCGGTCGGTTATATCAAGGTCTAAGCAGAACCTCCTGTCCAACACGTCTGTTGTTTTTCGGACACAGGATTTCAGCGTGACAGACTCAGTCTCACCCTGGGAACAAAACAGAAACCAAGTCAAACCAGAATGGACTGTGGAATATTGGTGTCATGTGAGGTAAAACAGATCAGGTCATCAAGGAAACGGACATGGTGTGCTATCATTATTTCATGACTTCATATTTATAATCTGATCATGTGCCCTCGAGCGAGGAGGGGTAATCCCATGTGCAATGACTGTTCATGATTGTGAAACAGAGCATTGCTGACAAAAGTGTATCCAACCATGCTAAGTCAACATTCCTAAATAAATTATGATTAATGGAAATGTGCATCATGTTTACTCACCATTTTCCCACCAGATCTGTGGTCAAATGTGACCATGTGCAGAATCTTCTGTTCCTTGACAAACGTGCAGTAACGCTTGACCCAACTGGAACCAAAGGGAGGCGGTCCTGCAACATCGAGGCACAGCTTATATTTATCGGTTTATGTTTGTACGTGCGTGTGTGTTTGCGTGTATATACATACATACATACAGTATGTATTGTTGACACAGAGAGACAATCAATCATCCACATACTGTAGGTCAGAGTCTTACTTTTCTCCTGGACATAAAGGTAACCTTCACTGCTGATAGGACTGGTCTGTCTGAACTCCGGGGGGACCTCCCTGAATTTCTTCATCAGCTCGTATACCTCTGCTCGTGTGCCCTCGAACCGACTCCTCGTCTGGGAGGGAAGGAGACAGGGGACAAGGTCACACTCCAGGACCTCACTTCCTGCAGTTCCTGGGTCATTCAAGGGCAGCCAACATAATGTGAGGTCACTGCCGCACAAACACCTGACTGTTTCCTTTGGAAATTCCCTTAGGAAACCCCTCAACCTCCCCTGGAGCAGACCAAAACCACCAATGAAACAGAAAGCTCTGTTGACTCTATTGGTGGACTTGGGCTAGATCCCGTTGAGACAATTCCAGTCCCGGGGAATCCCAGTTGAAAACGGATGTCGTTTTTCCTCACGTGTCAGTCCAATTAATAAATGATGCAGGTTAAGTTCTCTACAGTGCACAACCGAATTTAATCTTCAAACATAAACATCACACACATTTTTCAGCTAAGACATTTTTAATTAACTACGCATGTACTGTACTACTGCTGCTGACTGCTGACTAACAATGCGTTGCATCACGACGTGTTGGAGCTTCTAGATCTGCTATCTTTGAAAACGTTTGAATAATTGTGATGTTTTTTTGTTTAACTGAGGTTGAACGTGGTTATTTTAGTATAATTGGTAACACCTGCTTAACAACATTATACCCAACTATCCATGTCCATATGGCTGCTATGAAAAAGGTCTATTGCAAGCACTCACTAGTCACAACTTTATGACAACATGGAGTTCAAGATGTCTAGGTTTAGGACAGGATTTCCCCCATCATTCTTTAGCCATGACAATGCTGTGTGCCCCCCACTGCTAATCCAGCTGCCACACCAGTTAGCAGTACAGGAGTTGTGCCTGGATTTATTTTAAAACACGTTCTTCTGTGGTACTGATGTACAAATAATGCCATTAATATCTCATAGTAAATTGGTCTTTGCACTCATACATTTTAGGTGAAATAAAAAAAGCAAAAAGTGTTTTTTTACAACCTGACCTGGGTAAAATCAAATCAAATCTTTAAATCTAAACCTTGATTTAGGGCACTCATCTCCAGTCACCTTGATGCTGGGAAGAATGCACAGTACTGTATGCAGGTTTCTACTCCAAACAAACTTTACCAGCTAGTTGGAGGTATTCAGGTTAGTCACCTAGTGTTGGGTTGGAATGAGCATCTGCATTCAGTTTTCATATCACATTAAAAAACTCTCGATGTAGGGCATAAATGTGCCAAACTTTGGGATTTTATGGCAAGAATTGTCCGCTTGTCAATCTTATAGATTATAGTGCCACGGAAAATAAAGGCAAATCTATTCTTAACCACATAACCTATTCAGGGGGGAACATTCAGCCAAATTAGCTGCTCTACAAGCTAAGAACACGTCACGTAGCAACGCGTTACGAGCTTGCAGATTGGCTATTTTCAGCGAATAAATTTGTCATGGGGGGAAAACGTACCAAGTACAGAGGCGACCCTGGTCAACTAAGTATTATTTACCAAGTCTAAGGGTTTAAATGTTACTGTTGTATTACATTTTGAATGTTGATCTGTAGGGCTCTCTTGTAATGGTCAAAGTCCTTGGCCAGCTCAAAACCTTGATGGTAGAAGGTGAAGACTGTCTGAAAGAAGGCCAACATCTGATGAAGCATAGAACAGAAGAGAAGATTTAGTTTCACAGAGTTAAAATGGGAAAGAAGAAGGGTAAATCAATAGTGACAAAATAGAAGATACAAAAAATATCTAATACATACAATGTTTTTAAAGTTCAAAAATCAAAAATGCACATCCTTGAAATCTCTGTCCGTCCATCTGTGTGTGCGCCTGTAGTTCACGTATTTCGAGAACCGTCCGATCGATCAAGCAAAGGAGGGAGTGCCATGCCCTATGACAAGTCGTCGGATAGGCGATTGTCCAGAACCGCCAATCCAACCAATATGCCCGTATACAGGCATAATGGAGATCCGGTTGTCCGTAATCGCAGATCCGACCAATATGCCCATACATTGGCATGCTCATCTATGAGACCGATCGACTTTGATGTGGGTATCGCAGAGGACCCGAGGGAGTTATACGCCACGTGGGAAGTCAGTGAATCTCCAAAATACAATAAATCCGCAAACGCCATATATGGAAATCACTGACGTCATCAACATGACGCCATAGTATTGACGTCATAGACTGGCCTGGACTCCATATTTAAGCATGCCTGACATGCCGGACTGTGAAATACGGGCATAAAAGGGACACAGAGAGACAGATACAGAAATCTCCATATATGGGCATAAAAGGGACACAGACGGGTACAATGGCTAATCTGATCACGGGTACAACAGGTATTGCATAACCGAGTGGGGCATGCATTTCCAACTTGCATCGTTCCAGACTTGCGTCGTTCACGAATAGGCCGGTGCCATGTCTAGTAGTAATAATAAAGTAAATTATTATTAATCAAATAACCAGATTCCAGTGCAGGTCAACAAACTCAAAGAGAAACTGCTGTAGAATGATGTGATAACCTGAAACAAGATAAACATGCTGTTTACCAAGTCGTTTGCAAAAAGAAAGAATACAGCTAATCAGAATTGTCACATAATATTAGATTGTACCACTGCAGGTCTTGTGCCGTTATCAGATTGGTCTCATCACCATCACAAACACCCTGTTGACATGGCACACTATACTGATCAAATCCAATTAGGGCGGTTGTATTGTGCACTCACCGGTTCCACGCATTCAAATTTCTTCCTCTCCTGGATCTCCTGCAGTTTGCACACATATTCTAACGACTCCTCCTGAAAGTGCTGTCTTGTGGTCTCCACCTGGCCGTCTGCCTGATGAGGGAGAGGAGACGTGTTGATGCATTAAAGTTATAATACACCAGATCAATTAATTAGGCTTTGTTCAGACTGTGGGAAAAGTTGATTTGTTTCTCAAATCTGATATTTGGGACTGACTATGCACACTTACACTGTATGTGCAAGTGATCAGATCGGATTTGTGTATTCAGACTTTGTTCTGTGGTAACGACATGCATGAGTAATGCTTAACTTAGCTTGCAGACTGGCTATTCTTGGCGAGCAACACCGTTGCACGTCAAAGTATAAATTGCCGTCAGTGTCTGCGTGTCCACTACTACCTAAGAATGTACCGGTAGGTCAAATCTAATTCAGCAAACATCAATTTCCTTTTTAGTTTTTTTTTTATTGTTTTGTTTTGCTTTGCTTTTCTGTTCAGACTTGATAAAACTAATCCAAATTCTGGATAGCCCAAAAATCTAATTTGGGCTGCCAGTCTGAAGCCTAAAAGTAGCCTAAAAGTAGCCTAAAAGTCATAGATCAGTGGTGTTAACCCATTAAGACCTGAGGCCGATTCTACAAATGGCTTCTAAATGAGTAGTTCTCACATTATCAAAAATAGCAGATTTACAAGCTTGCAGCGCGGCATGAAGTGACGCACTGTGAGCTTGTACAGTGTATGTCTGCTATTCTTGAATAGCCAACACAAAAATCTAAAATGACACATAATGCTTAATGGGTTTTAATATAATGTGTGAAAGGCATCTGAGAGTATTCAGGTTTTCATCCCATTACACATATAATACACTCACATCTCTAAGGAAAATACTGTAAATGAATACCACTGTCAGACTGATGGGTTTAACCCATTAAGACCTGAGGCTGTTATAAAACTTATGTTATATTCAAAGATTTGCACAAAGGTTCACGATTTTTGAAATATCGTGACACACACATATAGCTAAAATCTAAAATGACACAGATGCTTTCCCAGTTTTAATGGGTTTAAGCAAAGAAGAGTCAGTCTGATCTGATACATTACAATACAGTGAGGGAAGCTAGAGGAAGGCTGTACAGGTTCGTGTGTACACAGGGAACCTTGTTCATATTCAATTGAAACATTAGCCTACACCAGTGACAGCTTAGTACTCCATTCATTTTAGTTCTCAGGGTACCGGTGAGCACTGGCAAAACATTAACAAAACAGGACTGTTCCAAGCAGGTTTTCATTAGCTGCCTGGCAACAAAAATGTCATGACTCCAAAAGCATCTGTTTAGTCCAACTAGGCAAAGACGAGGCGCCCAGTGCAAACACACTGAGAATTAAATTTGACACTATCCACAAAAGCTGGTTTTCTTTGTGCCTGGCATTCTATAACAACAGGTCCTGTAATACCTGAGTAATGTTGGCGACTGGTGCATTATGAAAAGGCCAGGTAATCTCCAAGCCAAGCATTTGATCTATTCTAATCAATTCTAAGTAATGCCAGCGAGCAGTGTGCACATTGCTTAGCAGTGTATAAAATCCAGAGTCTGACTGATGAGGTTCTTTGTCTGGTAGGTGGACTGGCTAATACCACACTCCTCTAGATGTACTAGTGATTTATCAATTCAAACAAATAGGCTACTGTTCGGTATGTTGCTTTGTCACATGGCTGGTGCTGTTCTGAGAGAATGACGTTGGTGACTCGTGGCTCTGAACAAATGACTGGGTATATATTTATTAATCTCCGATAGAGATCTGCTTTGGAAACGCAGTCACAAGACCCGGCGAGAAAAGAACGGGCCCGCAATGAAAAATGTCAACAGTATGAAGAGTTTCCTTTCCCTGGTGTATACAATCTACTATATGTCTCAGCCTTACATGGCTATGTTCTTATGGAGGTAAGAAGCTGTACAGCATACAGACGCATTGTTCGTTGAGAGGACAGTTTCCTGTAAATCACATGTACGGTACAGTGATTGTACAACCCCCATGTCATTGCATGTCCACCGCATTATTGCTGCCTCTGAGAGGAAGTGTTCGAAAAATATATACTTTGTCCCATTTTTAACCGCTCTAAGAAGCAAAGAATTGTCCAGCGAGTAGTATTTTGAAAGATTTTAGTTGTGGGTTACAATTTGTACAACAGAAACGGCAGTTGCAGTACTTCTGTAGATACAATAGATCCAGAATGCTGGACATTTGAGGGCTACCACTGTAGGTCCATGTACCCATACCCTTGTATGCATAGTTGCATACAAAAACTTCCTGCCACCTTATTCTCAAAAAAAAAAAATCACATTTTCATTCACGTTCTTCTTCTAATTAAATCATATCATCCATACATAACTCGGCAAAAAAAAAAAAAAAAAACTGTAACTGAGGATAATGTAGCATTGTGTTGTTCCACAAGCCACAGCCTCTGGCTTTGACCTTGGTGGTGTAGGAGCAGTGAACAGAAGCCTTTCCTTTCCAAACCAGCCAGGAAAACTCTGGCTGCAGCGAGGCAGGCCAATGGAAACTCACACAGCCCAGCAGGCACTAAAGCTACGCTCGTCCCCCAGTGGTCACAAAGACGAGAGCCAAAAAGCTGGGTAGTCTCTAAACAAATATCCCCCTTTCCATCCATTTTGGGTCAAAGTGAGTTGCTGTGTTACAGGGCCAGTGATCAATTTTCCACAATAAGTGTCAGACAGGGGTTGACTTTTAAGAGAAGTACCTCCTGTAGCTGTGGTTCCTTCTTCTTTGCTGACATATTCAAAAGCTTTTCCAAGGAGCTGTAGTACTTCTCTGTCTCCTTCTCATACTTCTTTCTTTCCGCCTTATGACCCCACGGAAGAAAAGCAGATGAAAACGAAACCAAACACTCCATTAGTCTTCATTATTGTCATTTAAAATAAAAAAAATATCTAGAATTAAAACGTGAATAGGGGTTTAAAGTTAAGCACATTATACTGTAGGTTAATGTTAAAAGTTAAGTCCATGGTAAAGATGTACCCGGGATTTTGACATATTTACTGATACATTTCAACTACAATTCTCAAGTAGATGTGCATCATAATTTTTTATAAAATTCTTCATTGATATGATAATAACATATGGTCAGTTACACAATACAAATTATTTTACGAGGTCTCATAATCATTAAGGCATAAGAGAAAGATCATTTTGAATAAGGCACATCAACTCTGTTTATGAAGAGCTGCAGTAGACAGTGTTCTGGTGGAATGTTATTGTCAGATGGCATGATGAGCAAATAAACGGCCACACGGTACCTTTGCTGCTCGTAGTTGGTCTTTCCTGAACTTATCCATGGGTTTCATTAAGGTTTCTTCAATGTTTCTCATCTACATGAACAGAGGGTAGAGTCTTTAAACACACCTATTTAATTTCTATCATTTGACCGTACAGTATGCATTTGATATTTCATAGATATTACAAAATCAAAGAGACCATTGTATAGCTGTGCTGATACGCAGTATAACAGCACCCGCTCTCATGTCATGACGCTTAAATTGCTTCAATCTGTGTTCTGATATGACCCAATTTCAACATGCTTGTGAACTTGTGCACCCTTAAAACTTTATGGTGTGCAAGGGGAGCACTGAACATTGTTTTAACAAATGTTTCCAATGTACATTATGGCATTACACTCAGATCATTCCACCAACATGTTTAGTTTTCCTTCCAAGATTGATTTCAGGCAAGGCAAAGCAAGGTAAGTTGTATAGCACATTTCAACGAAACATTAAAAGCATTAAGACAAAGTGCAAAAAAAACAACAACAAAAACATTATGTCATTTAAATACAATTAAAAAAAAGATAATAAAGAGTTAAGGAAATATGAAGTACAAATGAGCTGAAATACAAGAAATGAAGTGCAGTGCGAGAAAAAAATAAAAAGCCTCAATAAAAGGCTTTGATTTAAAAGAACAGAGTTGTAGCGAGCCTGCACTTTTCAGAGAGTTTGTTAAAAAATAACGCTGCTTCTGCACATTTAATTTTGATTCTGGGGACAGAAAGCTGACCTGTCCCAGGTGACCTGAGGGGTCTGAATGGTTCACAACATAGCAGAGGATCAGAAATGTATTTTGGCCCTAAATCATTCAGTGCTTTATAAAACAGCAGTATTTTAAAATGAATTCTTTGATAGACAGAAAGCCAGTGTAAAGATCTAAGAACTGGAGTGATATGATCCACTTTCTTGATCTTAGAAGGACTCGAGCAGCAGAGTTTACTCCTGAATAAACCGTAGTTAGGGTTAGGTTCCATTTTTAGGGACACCTGTAAAGACACTGTTACAGTAGTTGAGACTACTGAAGATAAATGCATGAACAAGTTTTTCCAAATCTTCATGAGATATAAACCCTTTAATCTTTGATACTAATCCATACAGTACCTGCATTTCCACCAACTGTCTGTCCAGGCTATGGGACCGCTACCGTGACTACAGATCCCATAGCCTGTGGCGAATATGCTAATAAACAGCTAAATCGGCATCCTCACAGCCATGGCAATGGTCAATGTCTATGTGCAATTTCAGATCAATTGGTCAACCAACTGAGGATACAAATCTATGAGGACGGACTGACAGAGTTTGGTTAATTTAATAGTAGGATATTCTTAAGGTGACAGTAGGCTGACTTTGTAATCGTCTTAATGTGGCTGTTGAAATCCAGGTCCATGTCTACACCAAGATAGTAACACTCTACAATTATTTGATTGATCGAAAAGGCAATCGATAAAATAATCACTAAGGAAATAAGGAATAGTTGCAGCCCCACATATTTTGTTGTTTTGCATGTAGACAATGAACAAAATAGGCCCCAGAATATCAGCTCGGATGTATAAACGTTGATTAAAAGTTGTGTTTGATTCCTCTCCCTCCCTCCACTACAGTATGGTTTCCAGGAAGGCTACAATACATGTCATGGCATGCCTGCCCACCCCACCTCCAGTTGTTGCTGTAAACAATGATGTCATCATCCCACTGTACTGAGCAGAGGAGCTGTGTTGTTGATCTGCATTTGAACCATCATACAGTAGCCTAGCTTCTGCCTGGCCTGAACCACCGGAACAAAACAATGGGCCAGCCACCCTCTTACCAGGCACAGACCTATGGGGGAAGACATTACTATCTATAGTAAAAAGCTCATGCTGCATAAATCATGCATTCCTTTCCGAGAGCTATCTTTGGAATTTATGTTGTTTGGAATGGGTTTGAAAACTGCCACTGTTAAGCTGATGTGCTAGCTCACTAAAGAGAAATGCAGGAATAAAGTCACATGCAGTATCTGAATCATCTATATATGTATTACATAACCTATGCTGAAGTCATAAAGAGTTCATAGGACAAGATCCAGGGAAGGCATTCTTGGCTACTCAACGCAGTGCAACCTAAAGAATTGCTTTATAAAGTGAGGTGCACTGACGGAGGGAGTTTTCCTTCCGGAAATGCCATCATGCTGTCAGCTATCGCAGAGAAGGATGCTAGCCATTGCTCAGCGCAATGTGACCCAACATGAGCTCAAACTCCAAGGACAGGCCACCTTCAAGACTTCCTTTCTTAACTCCTTTAATACTGAATGTATACTATGGCTGTTACTGTCTTGGCTGAAACAGTGACTGGGTTTTATGGCGGCATGTTGTAAGGGTCTCCATTATTGCTGACCTTGGGGCCTATCATATTCGGAGTCCCTGCGATCTGTCCTGGTGTTAAAGGCTTGGGCGCTGTGATGTGGTCCCACCCTGACACTCCCAGGTTAAGTCTCTGTGTGACAGTGACCCTTAAGCCAGGCAGAAAGGACTGTTATATCATGCTCTTTACCTATCTATCCTCTATTGCCTTACATAGCTGAAGACTAGTGACTGTGTGAGGAGTGAATCTGAAAATGACTCTAAAGCTTCTCTCATGGCATTGGCCCACTAAATGTAGAGGTGGATAACATATCATGTAGTGGCATTTAATGGTATAATTTGTGCTGATGTTAAACAGAGACCTTAGAAATGCTTGCAAGTCAGTTGCATTTGGCTTTGTAGGGCAGAATAAAGAACCTGCTCACAGTGCCTTTAAAGTCTCTCTTATGTTTCCGAGACTAAACACAAATTGTGGTGTGTGTGTGTGTGTGTGTGTGTGTCACACACACACACACACACACACACACACACACACACACACACACACACACACACACACACACACACACACACACACACACACACACACACACACACACACACACACACACACACACACACACACACACACACACACACACACACTTGGAGTCTCACACACTTGGAGTCACACAAGGACTCCCAAGTGTAGGCAGGTAGACATTCAAATGGAGGCAAAAGCAACTGCATGCACAGTGCACACAACCCACATAAACATACTGTATAGACCAATTATTTGCACACACGCACAAACACAGGTATTTCCCCTAGATTGTATGCAGGTCTGAACTAGTTCTGCTCACCATCAGCTCTCTTTGGTCTTCCAGGTTCTTAAGGAATGAGGAGAACTCCTGCAAGGATTCATCTGAAAAAGAGAGAAATACATGCTTTAATGGATTCAGCCACACACACACAAACACACAGACACACACACTAAGTACCACTGTTGCCATACAGACATAAACCAAAGATTTCGTAAAATTGTATGTTCTCAGTTGGGTGGCAGATGAGGAACCCCAAACAAACATTAGAGCCTGAGTTATACTTGGTTGCGCGCCATGTCGCACACTGAAAATAGCAGATGTTCAAGCTCACAACGTGTCGCGCTCAGACATGATGTGAGCTTGTAGATCGGCGGTGCACGATACCGGCATGCAACTAAGTACAACTCACCCATAACAGTGTGTGGGCTGCCTTGGTGGCAACAACAGTAGCTGTGGCTGATGGCCACACTTACCAATACACCGCTCATCATCCGTCTTCGCATCTCCAATGTACTCAAAGTGAAACTCTCCCAGGCACTGGGCAAACTTCCTCTGGGCCATCCCGAGTTCTGGAGGAAGAGGAAAAGGTACATTTCAATTTGTATTTATGGGGGTTGCCCTGGTGGTCACAATCACAAAACATTGTGGGTTCGGTCCGCGCTTCAATCGTCTGTGTAGTAGGTTATATCTCTCCTGTCTGAGCTCACTTTACAGTCTCTTCACTGCCGTTGTCTGAATTAAGCAGAAATATCTCAAGGACTATCTTCAGGAGGCTGAGGAGAGAGCATGCCCCCACCTACATCGATGGCCTTGCAGTGGAGATGGTCAGCGACTTCTATCTCATCTGCATGCATCACTGAGGACTTTAAATGGGCCACACACTTTGTCAAAAGGCCATCGGCTGAAAGAGGCAACCTGGGTTTATAATAGCAATTCACTACCATGTCTTTATAAAGGGTAGACAGGTTGATGGTTGGTGTGAAGTGCATAGGCTCAAGTACTAATCATAGACTATTTTCATCATGGTAATCAAAAACATTTCATTATATTATTATATTTAGCCTATTGCCTACCTGGCATCTATTCCTCATCTATGTGTACTCAGCAAACATCCTGATGGTTATGCCACCAGAAGGTTCCGACATCCTGTACATTTACGATCCATATACCCACTGATGTAAGCCTGGCTGACAGCCTGACACTGTACATATGTCCCATCAGCCTCACTGTCTGTATATATCCATTCATAGACAATAAATGTTAATATTACTGGTCATCGATTGTACATTATACTTGTGCCTACAACATTTAAAGGACGACTTCACCACTTTTCAACATATCTTCATATAATAGGTCCTCACTAATGCTCATGATAAAATTATTTTAAAAAAATCTACTTGGTCTGTGTCTCATAGGAGGGCTGTGGACAGTCCAGAAACCCGTCTACCAGTGACATCATCGTTAGGCAGGATTTTTTTTCTCCAAAAAGATTTTTTTTTTTAAATCAGATTTTTATTAAGTCGAGAACAATGGGATCTATTATTGCATTGCAACTTTCCAGGAATACAAAGCCTGCAGTTTCTATTAGCTTGGATTCCCCATCGATGATGTCACTGGTAGACGGGTTTCTGAACTGTCTACAGCCCTCCTCTGAGACACAGACTGATTAGAAAAAAGTTGTACCATTTTATCATGAGCATTAGTGAGGATCTATTATATGAAGTCAGATATGTTGAAAAGTGGTGAAGTCGTCCTTTAATAGATTATACATTATGTTCAGTTTCAGTTTATTTGTATCTATAGTGCAACATCACCCCAAGGGGTCTCTGTGCACTTTACAACAGGTCATACAAAAAGACATACAGTAGTAGGCAGGAAACACAGTAAAATGTGCCCGCCTGCAACGACAAATAAAGAAAAGAAAAGAGAATACATTTTGAACAATAGTTAGAACCACAGGGCAAGAACGTAGCAATAAACCACGTAGCAATAAATTCAATAAAACTAGGGGGAACCATAATGCATAACCCAGTCAGACCATGTGCAGATGGCTAGAGTCAGACTAAGTTGCAAACGAGTTTCATTTGGAAAACCTTAATCTTGATCATGTTTATCCTCAAAATAAGATTCAGTCTTTAATCTTGTTAAAGCTAGCTAACTATATTGAGCCCCAAAGGGGAAACTCAGGCAATAGTTTCATTGCAACAACAATGCATTAAGGGGTCATTGAAAGCCAAAGTGCATAGTCAATGAAGTTATATCAAATAATTTAATACAAAAGTCTAAAAAATGTAATAAAAAAAGTTTTTTAAATAAAATAAAAAACGAATTACCACATAAAATGAATAAATATTATAAGGCATATTACATCACATGTTTATTATAAAACTAACTACTGCAGGCACAAAAGTCTTCCTCCACCTTTCAGTGGAGCGTTTGACAGAGAAGCCGGTTTCACCTGCAACTCTTAAAAAAAAAGTGCTGTACAAAGGAAAGTAGTCTTGTGACAAACAGAGGCATAGTATGTGTGTGTGTGTGTGTGTGTGTGTGTGTGTGTGTGTGTGTGTGTGTGTGTGTGTGTGTGTGTGTGTGTGTGTGTGTGTGTGTGTGTGTGTGTGTGTGTGTGTGCATGCACTGTAGAATGTAAGAGGGCATATGGAATGTAATAGGCCAAACCCCATAAGATTCCATCAAACCAATTCACAACATCAAACCTCAAGATATCCTGAGAATTCAAGGCCTCAATTTAGCTAGGCTGCTAAATGCAAATGCTTACTGCAGTTACTGCTTACAAGGGAAAGACCCAGCGTATGTAAGTAAACACAAATGGCCCCGGCTATTTTAGACGCAGTGTCGAGATTTCCCCAGGGCTGGGAATCTCTGCCCCACGGCCATCCCCTGGGGAGGTGTGAGAGAATGTAGCGAGGAGTATTTTAAGACTGGAGCTATGAGCGGTATCCTGTGGAGAAACATCATTAGCTCTGGCAGCTGGTTTGGAGTTTTGTGGGGAAAGATCAACTGGTCTGTAACTGCGAAACAGAGCTCATAGGCAGCGCAAGGCAGCCATTGTTCCCCCCATTTATCCTGCACCTATAAGATCGATGCAAGCCATCTGAAATGATGCTGCTGTTTTTTGGAATGTCTGCTGTTGGCCCGTTTCTTTCTGAAATGCATCACATGCAGAGACGTTTAACGCCCAATTCACACATTTGCGTTAGTCCACGGCGCTAAATGCAATACATTGGATATGTCCGAGGTTATGAGTGACAGACCGTCAGCCTGTGACGTGTCAAATCTGCTATCGAGGTGAGCAAATGGACTGGATGGGATTGGATTGGAATAACGCATTCTGAATCAACATTGAGCAGCAACAGGTTGTTGTCTCCACTGTACTCTTCCACGCCTGTGAGATCTCCTGCCTCGGCAGAGCAGCTCACTCGCTCACAGCATAAACAAACATAAACAAACTGCTTCACAATGGCCCTGGTCACATCAATGTTAGTGTAACCAAGATACTTACTATGAAATATTTATTTTGGAAAAGGGGAGGAGGGGGGCTATGATTGGTTGGACACTTGTGTGTACTAGCATCAAAGTTGAGGCCACATATTTTGCTGTGGAGCGCCCCGACGCTGTGGAAGCACAGTACTTTGTGGAGCGCACAAAATAGCATGTCACTTCTTGTACTGGTATGAGTAGTGACAAATAAAACCTTGATTCTTGAATTCAAACTTGGCATATCTGTGTATCGCTGAGGACCCTGAGGGAGTGCAATACCCCAGGGAAGTCGGTCGGCTCAGCGGTTGTCCAGAATCGAAAAGTCATAAATCACTCTGTCTGTCCGTGTCCCTGTTATACCTATATAGAGTTCCATGTGATCTCATCAATACATTGTACTGAAGTCATAGACTGGCCTCCAAGTACTCTATGACAACGGGTACAAAAGGCATTGCATGACATAATAGCATCACCGTCTATGAGCCACATGGCTTTGCAAGGCTACTTATGTAGATATTGCAATCAACTACATACGTAAAGTTCACGTTGGGTGGGTGCCTGTGTGGATTTTGCCAATTCCATAATTTGCAAATTATGGATATGCCTGACGTCAGCTCAAATCAACGGTTTCTGTAGTAACTCATATCACATGCCCATACAATGTATGGAGATGTTGGGATGGAGAGGGAGAATGGGGGAATGAGAGAGGGGGGGGGGAAGGGGGAGGTATGGAGAAGGAGAATGGGGGAATGAGAGAGAGAGAGCAAGAGAGAGATAGTTGGATTGTGGAGATTCAAGTCCAACCACAAGCCACAACACCTGTAGTCAGTTCCAGCTTGTGGAGGTCATGCAACTACAGGAAGCTAGAGGCTGCAGTCAGTACACTGAGGTTATTACATGGGTTCTTAGTCTTACCCATGCAATAACCTGGCCAAAGCTGGGTACAGAAACACAAAAACGCACTGACATGTTGTTAAATTAATTAAAGAGAAATTTTAGACCACGGTTTTCTTAACTTTTCTATGATGTTATGATATCTTAGGATGAATGGTACAGTATAAAAATGTCATAACTCCATCATGGGTCCGCCACAGCTTAAAACGTGCGCCAATAGGCCTTGCACCGCTAGATCGCATATATATATTTTTTTGTGAGATCTGACGTTCATAATGACAGTACACTACGCAAAAAAAAAAAAAAAGGAAGTCTCGCTAGACGAGATTGAAATCTTGAGATTTCAATCTCGTCTAGCGAGACTTCCGTTTTTTTTTTTTGTACCGTTCATCCTAAGATATCATATCATCATAGAAAAGGTAAGAAAACCGTGGTCCAAAATTCCCCTTTAAGCCTGGCAACGCAGCAGGAAGCGTTATGTTTTCCCCTTGATTTGATAGCTCTGATTTTGTACAAGCTAAAAGAAGCACAAAACCAGGGTTGCGTGCGTGCGCGCGTGCATCGGATTACAATGTTAATAGCCCCTAAGCTTAAACATGTGAGCTGGGTTGGACAATGCCTGCCTGCATTTAGCACAAAAGACAGCTTCTGCCTCAGTGGCCTGTATCAAAACCATTTAAACCCATCACAGGCGGGTCTCGACCCTTTTTCTGTCTGCCATTCTTCTATATCTGCCAGTGCCACCGTCACCAAACAAGGATGCACAAGCAGTCTCACACTCATAAGCCTCAGGACGTGGAGTTAGAACCCAGCTGCAGGAAGGACTAGAGCCTTATCTATGTGCCACTCTTACCAGGTGGGCCATCAGGGCACCAGGGAGTAGTCATCTTTAGACTTGAGTCTATTCTGCAATACAGAAAGATTTCAAGGCCTCACTTCTTGGGCAATTGGTCAGGATATGAACACACAGTTGTATCATCTGCATTATTTTAACTTTACATGCAAAAAACAACAACAAATGGACCTGCAAGCATTCATTGTTATACTCTCAGTTAAATTAATACTACTTTGCAGCAGTTACAGCTTACACAGGAAAGACCCAGTGTGTGCCAATGAGCATGACTTGCCCTAGTCTATTTTGAAAGCAACGAGGTACCAATGAGGAGATTCAAGTCCAACAACAAGCCACAACACCTGTAGTCAGTTCCTCTGGTCAGCTTGTGGAGGTCATGCAACTACAGGAAGATAATGGCTGCAGTCAGGGCACTGAGACGGCTTACACATTATTTACAAGGTTTTGTTCTTTGAACTGGCCGACCTTTAAATAGCAGCAACAGGAAGGGTCCTTTTTTTTCTTTCTGTGAGGTCATTGTTGTCGTTAGAGAAATCAGATGGACAGCTGGTGAGAGTAATGCACAGTGAACACACTGTGCGAATATGGGTTTCTTACTAATGCCTATAGGTATGCAGTTGAGACTGCGTCTGACATCCCACTGTGACAGGATGTAAGGAATACATGGAGTTCGCCCTGAAAAATAGGAACAGTGTGAGTGTTCATATACAGCTGGGCGATATGGACAAAATCAACACGACAATATCTTTGCTTTCATAGAATATTTATGAATGTTTGATCATCAGTAATGCCTATATGATAACTAAGTGGGTAAAGGCTTGATAGAAGAACAGCTTTACTGCAATGTAGCCCTTAAAAAATGAGGAATATCGAATATTACTCAATCCATAATCCCAAACAAGATCTTAGTCTCATATCATAACATCTATATAATATGAAATAGTTATATCTATTCTATTGCCCAGCTATGAGTTCATATTTGACAAAAATAAGGCATATTGTACCTACTGTACAAGGGTGTACCGGTGTAGTCTATAGCACAGTGTAAATAAAAGACTTGCACTTAAATCCTTGTAAATATGAGGCAGACTTTCAAGGAGTAGGACTACCGGTAATACAATGTTAATGTGTACTTACTAGAACGCTTCCCTTTACCTACCTACACTGAATATGAAAGCCAAGTGTTGCTAAAGGTTGTAAGCTAGGACAATTGGTGCATGGCTGTTGCCAATAATTGACTATCAGACATCTATATGCACTAGCCAGGATCCATAGGGAATGTAATGAATGAGGCCCTGGGCTATTCTAATGACAGCCAGACAGAACAATTGGGCACAAGCAATGGTTGAGGCGTGGCTACTGACTCATAATGGCTTTGTTCTTAGCTCGTTAGGTTATGCAAGATACCGCACTGGCCTAACATTAGGTAATTAATCAAAACTGGAGACTACATTTGTCACGTCCTGTACACACAAACAACAACAACTAAGTAGGTCATCGTAGAAGCGGCATCAAGTACACAGTTAGGCCTAAATGAATACCATTGGTATAGGAGCATATCACAATTTAAGGTTCCACAATGATTATCATAGAATATTGACAATATGAGCAACCAAATCAGTCAAACAATTGAAAAAGTTTTTAATTAAATTATGTTTTTGCTGTAATCATGCAGCCCGTAATTGACAGGCAGCTACCTCAAATCCTCTGCCAGAGCCAGCTGTGTAAAGATGACATTTTTGTGGAGGTCACAAGGAATGCAACATGGCAGTATTATGGGATGCTGTACGGTTGTCAGTCTACTCTGTACAGACCCAATGTAATGCACAATCATTGTAAAGCGCCTTGGATAAAGGCGCAATATAAATGCACCATTTAACATTTACATGACCTAGGCTGCCAAATATAAATACTTTTTTATCCTGCCCTACACTGATACTCAACCTGTGAAAGTGCATTCAGGAAACCTGGTATTTTAGTATATTTAAAATGCCCGTTCTAGGCTGTAGTCAAAGGTGCATCGGACTTCCAAAAAAAACATCCTTCTGGTTTCTTCATCTCCAACAACTAGCCTATATCTGTTGAACTGGCAGCAAGGTGTGTAAAGGTTGCAGGGTTGCACAGTTTGAACCTATTATTAGGCTTGAGCAGTGAATGTTTGTATATTTTCACAGAAAAGGGTAAATAATTGGATATGACTTTCATTAACAGATCAGCAATTCTGTCACTGGCATGCTATACTACTGGTATGATATGCTATATACAGTCCTTCCTTTGTAAACATAACAGTCATTAAGAATAATGATGTGACATGGATCCAGTTGCCTGTTCTGTGTCTAACACACACACACACGCACGCACGCACGCACGCACAAACTCACGAACGCACGCACGCACAAACACACGGTTCGTTTTGTAAACGTTTTGGATTATGCTCAAATGTTTCTTCCCTAAACAACATAAACCAACCACACACACACACACAGGTAGAATTCCAAGTGCTGTAAACACAGTCTTGTGTAGTTCTGCAGTAGGAGTTAGTAAATTATGGGTTAGGGACAGTATTCTCAAAACAGAGCTGCAGTATGGTCAAACATGAAACTGCGTGGCAGTTATGTTAAACATAATAATTGACTTTGAATTAACTACAAACTTTGGAGGTCCAGACAACACAGAGGTGGAAACCAGGCCTTGGTGTGCATCTCAATACTCCACACAAAGACCCTCAGGCCTCTTGTCTATTTGCTCCCACAGTGTTTTTGCATTAGTCATACAGAATACTGTACTTTACATTACTGCTGACATTTGTACATAGCATACCACAATTATTTTAGATACTTGATTAGAATCTACCTTAAACCTTCATACCAGTAACCTGTAAGCTGATTGTATGACGTTTTGCATAGTAGTGTATATTTGTCTGTCTTCTTAAATGTCATCATGATTTGAATGCATGGGGATCTCATTTTAAATAAGCCACTGTGCTTTTATGAGCGATCCAGTTTAGAGGACCGTGTATTGTGAATTGTACTTCCATGTACTGTTTCCATGTCTTTCTAAATAAAGTATTCAATCAAAACCTGCACATGTAACTTTCCTCTTCTACACGCGATTTGAACCCGGTTTCCTGTGCAAGTGCTGAATCATTTTTTTCAATTCGTGTCAGATCCTGTGTATAGGTGAGACGAGAGACATGACCTTTGACACAATCTAAATGTCTCAATAGAAGAGCAGGGAGACAAAATACAACCACCCCAAGTTATATTGAATTAACATACTCTACCATACAGATTGGACAAAATTTAATGTTATTCATAACCTGGCGGACACCTACGCTCTGACGCTTTCTAGTTTGTCCTGAATTCTGTCAGAACACCTCAAGATGACCCACACTTGGGTTGTGACAGCTTGGTCAAGAAGAACTGCACTCGTAGCCAAGTAGTCCTAACAACGCTGACAGAAACGGAGTGGAAAACTCAGTAACCCCTCCTCCCAGCATGTAGTAATACCACGAAACATGTTTTGACAACATTCCACTGAACCTTGAAAAACTACTCAACCACACTGTATACTGTATACTGGGTGTGAAATCAGGGCATTCTTTAAAGGGTGCAAAGGCCGCCTGTAAAGCACTGTGGTGCATTCTCAAACAACAGATAAGAGTCTTGGTGTAGGCTACCCAGCTGGAGAAATGCAGTGGGTTGGGGCGGGGGTGATGGTTTGTAAAAGTATGCTAGAGCCACTCTAGAGATTTATTGCTGGAAGTCTTTTAAAACCCTCCCTCAAAAAACGTTTTTCTTTTTTATGAAAAGGCATTTATAGCCTATATGAATTGGACATCTTCTCTAATACAGAGTGCCGTTTATTTTATTACTTATTCCTTGTTAACTTTTTTTTATTGTGATCGCATATCTTATATCCACAACGGTTTGGCACACTACTCCTCCCAGTTTTCATGCCACATATACACATGTGATGTATTAAACCGACAATCTGCATTGGGAATAGTGTGTTTGTTTCTTTCTAAGCGATATTTTTCAATAGTTTAATTTATGTTAATTTGTTAGTGCTTAGATTTGTACAATGTGTGTGTATGGGAAATGTAACACAACATATTTATATTTCAGAAACCGTAAGCCGTATGCTGAGCCGTCTGGAAGAGGGTCTGTCTGTCTGTATGTCTGTGTCTGCAACTAATCTCGGAAACAACTAGACAGATCATTCACCATCCCTCAAATCCATATTTCGGAAAGACTGACATCATCAATATGACGTCATCAACATGACATTCTGCATTAGTCGTGGTCTTGTTTTTCTAAAACTCATTTCATCCAAACCACCAATGTTGTCCCTTTCATGACATGGGCACTTGATCAGTGATTCTCAAACTTTAAAATTCCAAGGTCTCCCCTTAACTCTGACAGTGTTTGTACACTGTCAGAGTTACAGACTTGTAAGGGTCAATTTAGAACCCCATCAAAGAACCCAGAGAGTCGCTGGAATCCACTTTGAGAACCACTGGACTAGATTATACTAATTTCATAGACATTCTCCTTTATGTCTGTGATGAAGGCCTCATGGTCCAAATCACTGTTTACATTAGGCGCTTTACCCTAGCAACAGTGATGATGTCAGTCGATAGATTCGCATTCTGTTGATTAGCACCATGTGTGAGTGAGCGTGGCACACAACACAGTCCTCTACAAATCCCACTCATCCATGCAGTCTCTAGAGCAACAGAGGTGGAAGCTGAATGCCTCTTCATTCAACTCACGAAAAACGAAAAAGACAGGCATTCGACATGAGATATATATTGTCTGTTGTCCAGTGGTGGAAAAAGTACTCACATCTTTTACTTAAGTAAAAGTATCAATACTGCAATGTAGAAATACTCTGTTACAAGTAAAAGTAAGGAATTAAACATTTACTTGAGTAAAATTACGAAAGTATTGGCATCAAAATGTACTTCAAAAGAATCAATAGTAAAAGTACTCATTATGCCAAATGTCCCAAGTTTTCCCAAGTTTCCCAAGTTTCCCCAAAAAACTTTTGAAAATAGCCGATCTACAAGCTCACAATGCGTCGCATCGCAACGCATTGTGAGCTTGTAGATTGGCTATTTTTAAATGGCCGAAATTTATATAGGGCTGAAGTGGTTACTGTATGTTTTGTAATACTAATCAAAATCGACAAAGTAACTAGTAACTAAAGTTTTCAAATAATTGAAGTGGAGTAAAAAAAATCAAATATTTGCCTCTGAGATGTAGTGGAGTAGAAGTAAAAGTTCTGAAAATTGGCAATACTCCAGTAAAGTAAAAAATACCTCAAAACTGTACTTGAGTACAGTACTTAAGTAAAGGTACTTAGTTACTTTACACCACTGCTGTCTAATGTAATGTAGTCTATTAGATATGTTCCGCAAAGACCCGTTTCAATATGTGAGTTCTGTATATCCATGGTGTGCGTGATCCTCCGTTCATGGTTTAATGTCGGGATTGTGTTGTTGTCACACCAAAGTACCTTACTTGTCTGAACCTCACACTCACACAAAAACTGATTCTGATTCTGGTGGGAAGTTATGAACGCAAGTGGGTTTTATCAGATGAGAACACATAAAAGTCCCAACATTCTGTCAACAGAGAACATTCAGAGAAGAGGGGGAGAAAAAAAAGAAGACTGAAAAGTTAAAAAAAACAAAACAGAAATGACATTCGTGCCACTGTACAGTGTCAATATGATTACCAGAGAATATACATCAGCTAGATACAGTCAGTGGAACAATAACAACCGTGTCAGATGAAAGCTCCGCATTTACAGATGCAAGCGATAGCTGCTAGCCTACAGGACAGAACAAAATACCACACACTACTAGGGCATGGGAGTCCAAGGCGAAAGGCCCCTCTCCTGTGTTTTTGCCTTTTAAAGCAAGGCATTTCGGTGAAAACCTGCGAGCTGTCAAACTTGGATACTTTCCGTGCGGAACGCTACAGAGACCCCCGGGCTGCATCGCCTCAGAGTATGAGTCATGGAGGCCCGACCTTACATTAATCTGATACCACGGGCCAAGTTTTTTTTCTTTTAGAAGGAAAAATGCAGGAGAAAGAAATTGTATAAAAATACCTAGCTGTATGACATAAACATGTGGTGCCCTTATTCAGCAGAGATGTGAAGGAAAGCCATGTTAACAGGCTGGCAGTGGTGTTAAGTAACTAAGTACATTTACTGTACTGAAGTACACTTTTTGAGGAATTTTTACTTTACTGGAGTATTTCCAATTTTCCAATACTTTTACTTCTACTCCATACATCTCAGAGGCAAAAATATTGTACTTTTACTCCACTACAATTATTTGAATATTAGTACAAAACACACCAACCACTTCTGCCCTGAATATTTTCCAGCCATTTGAAAATAGCAGATCTACAAGCTCACAATGCATCGCGATGCAACGCATTGTGAGCTTGTAGATCTGCTATTTTCAAAAGATGTTTTATACATTTTGAACTTGGGACACTCTGCACAATAAGTACTTTTGCTTTTGGGTACTTTAAGTCCATTTTGATACCAATTATTTTGTACTTTTACTCAAGCAAATTCCAGACTTTTACTTGTAACAGAGTATTTCTACATTGCAATATTGATACTTTTACTTAAGTAACACATGTGGGTACTTTTTCCACCACTGCAGGCTGGGCACTGTGTGTGGTTACTGCAGAGCAGTGGATGGTATTGATTGATTGATTGATGTACTTTTAGTAATGGTGCATCAAGACAATTAAGGGTAATTTATTCGAGTGACAGAGTCGCACACTGAAAATAGACGATCAACAAGTTCACAACACATTGCGGAGTGACATGTTGTCTATTATAGATCTGCTATGTTTGGTGTGTGACAGCGACACGGTACGGAACCAAGCATAACTCATGCTTTATACAGGGTGGGCAAGGTCTTTCATCAGCAAGATGAAGGTTCCATACTGGGAAATTAATATCATATCCCATGAATACAGCTGGCGTGTATGAATAGAGCCAATGACATTGCACAAGGTCATGAATAATATTGTGTTTCTTCTTAGCAGGGGGGAGGGGTGGAAAGTAAACTAGGCATTGTTTTTCTCTGTGAACGAGACATGCTGATTGCACAAGAAAGATATGAAGGCGTGGCCCGTGACATGGATCTTGGTTTACGAGAAATCCAAGTCATAAGTAGCCTCAAATGAAAAGCTCGTCACAATTCTACAGACAAATGCAGACAGGTGGCATCCTGTGACATGTCACAGCAAAGTTATAAGACTGCTGCATGACCGTATCCACACTTCCTCTGCCTTTGTTCCATGTCAGCAGAATCTAGGTGCTTAATCATCAGAGGAGGGGGTTGTAGGCCTGCAGTGACGCACCACCATTGCTAAGTATGGAGTGATGATGACCGCCAATAACTTACTAAGACTACCGGTACGTCTGTTTTCTCTCTGAGGGGAAGACACAAAGACTGATTCTTAGAAACTCAAAACAACTTAACAGACTCTGTAATACCACGAGCAGTACTAGACAAATGGTCTAGCACACATATTAACAACATATTATTATTATATTATACCACATTATATTTCCTTAAATGGCAGATCTCAGATATGAGATGAGGAAGTAATGCTAATGAAGCCATGATTCTGATTTGTATAACTTTGTTTAGTGTATCATAATGCTAATGTTACAGGGCTTCAGGTAACATCAGATAACAGATATTGCAAATATCCTATGCCCACAAGCAGCTTAAGGTAAGGTGTAACTTTCCTGTTCTATCCCGGATTTTGTCCAACCTAGACACAGGATCAGAATGTCTCAATAGAAGAGCAGGGAGACCAACTACAACCACCCTAATTGTATGCTATATATTGTATGAACATACTCTACCATACAAATTGGACAAAATAACATTTTATTCACTAAAGAAAATTGAATAATAGAGCTTTGACTGTAATGTTTGGGAACAGATGGGAACTTTTATTTAACCTGCAGATTGGGTGGTTGTCAAAACAGCCTGACAAACATATTTATACATCTCTTTTAGGAAGGGCATAACCCTATTGCACCAGCCAATTCACACATAACACGAGCCCCACCCGCACAAAATCCAATAAGAGGCACGCACAAGTCAAAGTTCAACTGCTGAGGATCCATTTGGGTGTATTATCAACAGAAGTCCACGGTGTGTTTGTTGGCACCGCTAAACTGTTTGTTATGTTTTCTACACCCTCTTATCTGATGTGCCACTTGGGTCAGAGCGTGGCCCGGTCCAGCCTCTCAAAGAGTGTCCGGTGTTTACATGACCATGTGACCATGCCTTTCCCCTGTCCTTCCTGTTCCACTCGTCAATCTTTTCCAGCTGGAGTCCACGCTCGCTCCACTCTGATCCCACCTTTTTCCTCCCTGGAGGCCTGCCCCATGCCCCCCTCTATCTCTCTTTCAGTCTGTCACAGAGTCACTCTGCCTGTGCCTAGTGCTTTGCAGCATCAGACTCCTCCACAGCATCAGGCATCGCGTCACCCCCAAGACCTCCCCTGGTCCTCAAATGTCAAAACAAGCCTGCCTGACAGGTTCAAGCCAGGGTGACCTCTAAGGGACTGACGGCCTGGCTGTCAATATTATAATTGTTCCCATGGCTGTAGTTTGAACTTGAATAATAGTAGGATGACTGTAACTTCTTATTAGTAACGTCAAAGCTCTGTCAGAAGATACATTAGTGTGCTTACTGGTCTGACAGGGCAAGTGTCCACTATACTGTATGTATGCACCAGTACCTTTTGTCCACAACAACTAAGGCGACACACAGACTTTACATGCTGCCCTTTTCCACCCCTCCAAGTCACCATGTAATGGTCATCCTCTCACAGGAGTCCAGAGTGACCGACCCAAAGTTTTGAATGAATACTTCATCCCAAAAGAAGTATCCAAAAACAACAAGAATAGAGTAAAAAAATAGGAGTCTGTTTGTTAAAAACAGTGAAACTTTATTTTAAAAGAAATCTGTTCATAAACTCCAAAACGCTCAGTGTAATCACAAGTGTCTTCATCCAGTCCGTGTCCTCAGTATTTATGAAATACTTTTGCCGAGACTTTATTGTTTAAAACACTTGTCTCATGCACGAACGACGCACACACCTGGGCCCACACATGAGCTGTGTGAACTGAGCTCCTGTTGACGGACACGCCCAGGTGTATTCCTAGCTCGTGCATGAGACGGTTTACACCAGAAGGTTTTCAGCTTAAAAGCTATGTTTTGGAAGTACTGAACATACGACTGGATAAATAACACTTGAGATTACACTGTGAGCATTGTTTTGGATTTTATAAATAAATAATAACAGCAAAAATAAAGTTTAGCTGTTTTGGGATTCTTCATTCACCATAAAGCGTAAAGGTATGTGATACAAATGAAAATTCTCCTTGCTTTCAAGCCATCAAGGGTAAATGATGTTGGGGTGAAGTTTCCTTTAACACTCCACCGCATTCACCTGCACCACAAAAGGAGCTCCTAAGACCATCATGACAGGTATGCAGTATCACTTCTATAGGCCTCTCTGTGCCTCTCTGCTAGAGCTAGAGATGGAAGAGCGTTCCTCCTAGATGACCTCACGTCTCCGCTAATGCAATTTTAATGAAAGATTGTGATTTGCCTCTTTGGCAGCATCAGTAAATGTGATTAGCGGGGCGCGGCAGCTAGCCAGAGCAAATAACGGCAGCGCGCTCTGAGATCTGCCTGCAGAAGAGACAAAAATACTTTCACATTGACGAAAGTATACTGTTGATTTGTTGGTTGGTTGGTTGGTCGATCGAGCAGAGGAAATCCAGTGGTCACGATGGACTATAACTGCCCTCTTGGCCACTGCTTAAAAAGGTGCTGTAAGTGATATTGTATGGTTAAAACAAAAGTTTTTTTTGTTAAAAGGTTAAAGCTCTATATTGTGATAGTAATCATTGCTAGAGTGTTTACAGGGGGTCTCCCTGTCTCCCCAGCTCTTTAGTGAAAAGAAAATACATTGCCAATTTCATTCAATCGAGAGAGAGAGAGAGAGAGAGAGAGAACTCATTCAGCTTCAATTTTATAGTGTTCCAGTTCCAATTTTGTCTGCAAATAATGTTTTGTTTCATCACATGCAATTTCAATTATTTATCCTGTATGAGTTCTCTCTCCTGATTGGATGAAATTGGTATCCCGACCTGAAAATTTATTTTCCGTTTACTAAAGAGCTGGGGAGACGCAGAGACCCCTTGTAATGAACAGTCTATATAGCAATGATTACATAATATAGAGCTATTTAACACTTATTTTAACAAAACAAATATCACTTACAGTACACTACCTTTTAGCTCTACAGTTCTAGTCTAGTTTGTGCCATCTGTTTCATTTATCCCTCACAAGATTTAAGTTTGATCCATTCATTCCCCATTAATAAGATGTCAGCTCTGAGCAGATCAGATTTTCTGATAGGGTAGGGAACGGGTTCATAACGTAATCCCTGAAAACAGACTTACAACCATTTTGTATCATTCATCAAATCTACACTGATTCCATTTGACTTTGTAAATAGTTTTTGAATTCAAATGTGGTGTCCTGCCTTTGGACTTTTAGTATTACACCTGTAATACCAAATTATGTCCAATTGTCCATTGCAAAAAAACTTGTGGGGGGGGGGGGGGGTTGTTTAACAAGGGTTCTGACAGCACAGTGATTCCCAGAAACAGGAGCGTAGTGTCGTCACTCTTAGTGGGCACTTCCGTGTCACGGCTCTCCGGCCCCAGGGTCCAGCATTGGACATTTCCTCCCAGAACCAAGGACTTTCCATTGCGGGACATCCTCCCAGGCAGAGGGAGTGGAATGAGAGACTGAGAGGCCGAGCATGGCCTGGGACTTGGAGATTTGGAACAGTATGAGAGAGGTGGAAGGTCCATCTGACAATACAACAAAACATGAGATCATCCGAGGGTCAAAAAAAAGAGAAAAGAAACTGAGGCGTTTCTCTATTCTCTTGCTAGAGTTTGTCAATAATGTGTACGTAGCCTTTATTGAAGTTTGAATATAAGGCATACACTTTGGATTACTGAAGATGAGTGAAGTAAAGTCTAGTGCAGCTGACACACACACACACACACACACACACACACACACACACACACACACACACACACACACACACACACACACACACACACACACACACACACACACACACACACACACACACACACACACACACACACACACACACACACACACACACACACACACACAACTGAAATATTGTATTAGTGAGGTTTGACACTATTGTAATTGATTTAGCATAATAAGAATAAGGCATTCTAAGTGCCTTCCCGGACGTTTTCAAACACATACAGTACATGTTTAAAACCACACGTGAGTTTTGAGCACACAAGGAACAAATTCAGTTAAGAACAACAATGAAGAATGAGACTATGCTCGTACAAATGCTCATACGAGTGCTTTCGGATCTAATCTGAACTATGCACATTTCATGAATGAAGCCCATTGTTTCAGTAACGATTGCAAATTTAGTTATTTCAACAAATGGAAGGGATGAGGGGCTTTATATAGCAACAATGTACAATGTAGTCTGCAGTCACTCCAGTCAGGGTGTAGCCAGGGCCCAGGGCACAGCCAAGGCATAAGAACCTTTCTATTGGTAAGCCATAGTAGCGGGTCGGTGAGGCAGACAGGTTACCTACAACACGCTATAATTCTTTATCCTACATTATATCAATGACCTTTAATACATGAGTAGCCACAGTCAGCTATACAGATGTTTATTACAGAAAGCAAGGCATCCTGATGTTTTCTACAACTGCGTAGAAAAGATCATGACTATGGATTAAAATGTGCTTGTGTAGCTGCATCGTACTAAATCAACTATGTCGTCTAGGTTTAGATTTAGCCTACATTCTTTCATAAAGCTTATGGACACTCAAAGTCGATCATCAAAAACACTGAGAAGATATTGATCATCTAGGAAGCCTATCTAGTATCTGCAGCATGTCAAAGACAAGCCTTCCCCTTAACAACTACCAGAGATAGAACTAAACAAAAAAATTACTCTAAACTGTAATGCAGAACCATTTTCTCTGATCTCTGCTGACAACAGAGTAGACTAGGCAACTTTCGTGAGGCAAGGTTGTTACACTTGTGCCCAGTAATGAGGGCTTAGCTGTGACTGGACTCCACCCTGGGAGTGTGAGTGAACACAAGGCTGTTACTTTATAACTTTACCCTCTGTGGTAGGCAGCTACACCTGAGAGTGGGTAGACTGAGCACACACTGCTGTCTATTGAAATACGCCAGACAGCTTTTCACTGCGCTTTAAGAAAGCTTATGAGTACAACTACTGTGTCATACTGTAAGCCTTGTTACAGCCCCGCCATGTCTAATATTCAATACAGGTTAGTCATTCATTAATCCTAAAATTACTATCCCTGAAACGCCAACCTGTATTTATTGTGCTTTATCAGGGCTGATAGGTAGTTATTCTATGTCATTAACTGTGGTGGACCAATGAGAAAAAAATAATAATTTCGTTGTAGTGTCTGTGAAGAATGGCTGCTGGTGCAGTCTAGTTAAAGGCATGACATGCCTTCTGAAGTGGGTCACAGAGTATAGACTTACGCCAGCATGGTCTGCACACATTTTCACATACATACAGACCTACATATGGATGTGAATACCAGAGGTCATTCTATTTTGTACCATGTAGAGTTGTGCCGATACCAATATGAGTATCGGAAAAGCTGCCATCGGCGAGTATGCCGGTCTATGCCATTCCGATACCACGTAATTTATCACGTGATGATGTTTCATTCACAGTCATATTTTGATTGCTTCGGTTGATGTTGCACGACTATTACATTATTATTTTACTAACTTGTAGCTGCTGCACATTAACAATTATTAATGGCATTTTTATTTATTCCTAGATCAGTGCTTCTCAAACCTTTAACTCTGAGAGTGTACAAACAGAACCAAATCCATTTGGTTTCATTTGTACACTCTCAGAGTTACAGACCTTTAAGGGTCCATGTGGAACCCCCTCAAGGAACGCAGATGGTGCCTGGAGCCCTGGACCCCACTTTGAGAACCACGGTCCTAGATTTGTTTAAATTACTCACTGGTATCGGATCAGTACTCGGTATGTGGACCGATATGCAAGTTCTGGGTATCGGAATCGGTATCAAGAAGGGAAAAATCACACCCAGTGTGAAGTGGGCGGTGTGGTCACAGTGGTCATCACAGTGATGGAAGTTCACTTAAAGAAAAGTAATATTGTGGACCAACCATTGTACACCCCTAACTTAAAAAAAAACATTTTTTTTAAGTGCATAGTCCTATTTATAGGGCTATGCACATGTGTCATGTTTCACTAGCCAATCACAGTCCTGAATAGACTGTGATTGGCCAATCACGGTGCAGGGTTAGGGGGGTAGACTGGTGGCCAATCACAGCGCAGGGTTGGGGGGGTGCAATGGGTGTCAATGTCCAAACCTCACATATAGGGGCGGTTTCACCGCCCCAAAAAATGGTATTGGTACATCTCTAGTACCATGAGCTGCTGCTGTACAGGTTCTACTGATAATGCCCAAAAAGTCCTGCAGAACATCACAGCCGATACAAGTCACATGGAGCCTAAGAATTCTTCAAAAACGGTCCACTGACTTCTGAAGAACAATCAAACAATGCTCCTACTGTAGATGGTGTGTAAATACAAAGAAATACACTTTTCTGAATAATTGAGAAGAAAAAAAGTTGTTTTCTCTTTATTCAGTCAAGAAGACTTCACAGACTGCTACTGTGCCTGTGTCTATCATGTACTGTACCATTACTAATCATAGTAAAGTAATAGCAGGTGAATAGGACTTCACCATCACCACTGGGGCGGCAGTGGCTCAGGGGTAGAGTGGCCGGGTAGAGTGAACTGGAAAACCGCAAGGTTCCCAGTTCGATCCCGGGCTCCCCTAGAGTTAGTGTCGAAGTGTCCTTGAGCAAGACGCTGAACCCCTAATTGCTCCCGATGAGCAGGTTGGTGCCTTGCATGGTTCCCTCCGCCCTCGGTGTATGAATGTGTGTGAATGGGTTAATGGCACAAACAATGTAAAGCGCTTCGGATAGAAGCGCTATATAAATGCACCTTTTACCATTTACCATTTACCATCACATAAATTCCAACTAGGAATGGCTGGTTCAGCTTCTTCAGAGCCCCGATGAAGACACAGTACAGCAGGGGTCGAAACATTAGTTGGAGTCATGTTAGTACTATAAAGGCTGTGAATGGGTGAATTGGCCAGTGTACTCCAGTCCTCCCACTATTGATAGAATGGTTTATCAGCTAGAACATCTGACTCAAGTCCAGCATTACAGAGCAATGCCACTTTTTACAAACTGAAGTGTTGTAATGGAAAATGGACAGAATCAGAATCAGCTTTATTGTCACATCACATATTTACAGAAGTAAAAAAAAAGTGGGTGAAATTTGTGGGTGAAACAACATCAGCTCTTGCTAGACAGTTATCATTTCAACAACCGGAAGAGGGTTGTGAGCCACAACAGCAGCATGCCACAGCACAGCAGTGTTCACCTCAACCTACATTGCTGCTGGCAATAGTGTGTATGCTACAGTACACAATACACTCAAGGCAAAAAGGAAAGAAAGAAAATTGGCACCAAGCCAGCAGCAGTCAACTCCCAAACTTCACCTGCAACTGTTATACCTTTTAAAGACATCTCAAGGTGAACTGAACAATGGCAGACCTGAATGGCAAAACTATCTTTTACTTTCGTATCTATCATATATGTCAATGTCAAAATCGATCAAATACATCTATGATAGTCTTGATCCAGGCTAAAACAATGGCTGACAATCTTGTGGGGAAAAAAGAAACCACCAAAACGTCAAGGCTAGATTGACCTCACAAATAAGACTTCTAAAAACTTACGTTTAGTGGCATTGATGAGGCTCTTGCCATCCTTGTAGAGTTCTTTAATAAACCTGCTGGTTTTATCCAACTCTGCTTCGTGAGCCTTGATCTTCTCCCTGAAGCTGGGACTGTCCAGATAGCACTCACTGAACTCCAACGGGTGTAATCCCATGTTAACTTAACACACTGCCAGCTGCAACTGCTGCTAGCACTGGAACCTGGTACTGAATAAGTTGCTCACTTCGTAGCGAGCAAACTACCATGTAAAAATGTAAATAAGCAGCAGCGGTTTTCTTTTTAACAGTGCGTTTTATCGCTAGTAATTCTGCTGCTAAACAAGTTGACTCTCACCATGCATTTAAAATGGACTTTGCAGCCAGTTAGCGAGCTAACCAGCTAGCTATACCAGTCTGAGGTTCATTGGCAATAAACGCATAGCTCGCCCAGTTAGCAATATAGAACGTATCGCTCTTCTCCCAGTTGGTAGTAAATAAAATAAACGCTACTTTCTGCTGCTGTCAGTAAGTGACGCTGGTTGTGTTCTTGGGTTTAAAGCCGGGCCGGGTTGACACGTGCTGTCATAAAAGCATGGTTGTAGTTGTTGTTGTTGTTGTTGTTGTTATTAAGTCCATATAAAGTGTAATAAATTGAGCCACAACACCGGGTCTGCTCTCTGCTCTCCAAACATGAAACGGTGAAGAAGTGACAGATGATCCAAAAACTCCACTGACATGCGTGGGCGTGTCGCCGGGTAGGCAGGGCAGGGCACGAGCAGTCGGTCCCTCCCACCGATATCCCTCTCTGACTGTCATTGGTTCGCGAAGCCCAATTGAACGACGGTGTCACGTGCCAAAAAGAGCAAATCTACAAGCTGACAAAGCGTCGCGTCCCAACGGTCGCATCGTGTTATAGATTAGCGTTTTGACTGGCTGATCCGGTCTGGGCCTCTAGAGCGGATACGGAAATGGTGTGTGATGAACGTGTGCAGGAGGAGTGTCCCGCACTATCTGTACCGAGTAGACCTATCTCTAGACCTGATGCACATAAACAGAGCTGCTACATTTAAACGCATTTTTTTGTATACTTTTTAAATAGTTTTGAGAAGAAATTAAGCTATTTGTCCCAAAGTGACTGCAAAAGATTGCTGCTATTTGTTTCAAAAAAGCTTCATACCCTGTATATAGTATACAGCAATGTGACATAGCTCTGTTTAAGTAATTTTTTGGGTGAACTCCTCGAGGAGTTCACCCAAAAAATTACTTATTTTCTGTCAATTACACACCCCATGAAGCCTTGATTTCATGGATTTCTTTTTGTTTTTGTGGCATTCCTAAGACAATAATTTGATGACGTGTGTATTTCCGGTAGGAGACACAAATAATCTACTTTGTGTCTCCTACCGGATACATTAGCCGGTAGGAGACGGGAATCAAATTATTAGCTTAAGAATGCGACAAAAACAAAAAAGAATCCATGGATTCAAGGCTTCATAGGGTGTGCAATTGATAGAAAATAAGTCATTTTTGGGTGAACTCCCTTTAACACAATGCCCACTTCAACTGCATATACTTTACCCATTTTCCCCATTTCAACCATTATTACATTTTGACACTTGCTTTGACAATGTAAATGTATGTTTTCTTATGCCAATAAAGCTCATTTGAATTGAATAAGAATTGACATTGTGTGGATAAATGTGTGTGTGTGTGCAATTTGTAGGCGGGCTCTAGACCGGATCAGAGCACAGTAAACACGAGGTTGAAAACAGCACGGGTGGAACCTTAAATGAGACTTTGGTTTCCACCGAGTTGTTTTAGTACGCGGACGTCTTTTTTCGTGTTGACCAATGATGGATGCTGCTTTCACGTGAAAAGCATCTCACTCTTTGTAGACAACGTAACGTAATTATAAACCGTAATTTAATCGTGTAAGTGTGGATGTGTGCACGTGCTATTATTGTACGGTATGCGTGCCTCTGCGTCCATGAAGGGACTGTAGCCATAACTCGCTCGTTAGCAAAGTGGTAGCAGACATAGTAGCTATAAGGAAGCTAATGTTGATCCATGATAGTAAAGTTGGTGTGTGTTTTTTTTAATAGAGAACTCTGTCTGGGCTCCAGAAACCCTGCCGTGTATCACAGCCTGGGACATCCATCCCACCTGTTACTTTTTACTCAAATATCCCATGATCTAAACACAAGCACAGTAAGTTCACCCTGCATTTCTGTGTGTAGCTATCAGTGGTGGAAAAAGTACTCCAATGTTTTACTTTAGTAAAAGTATCAATATCGCAATGTAGAAATACTTGTTACAAGTAAAAATCCAGATTTCTAAATTTACTTGAGTAAAAGTGCAAAAGTATTGGTATCAAAATGTATTTAAAGTACCAAAATTAGAAAGTACTCATTATGCAGAATGTACCATTTCGCAAGTTTTCAAATCTATTTAAAATTTGATTAAAAAATCTTTTGAAAATGGCAGCATTGTGAGCTTGTAGATCTGCTATTTTCAAATGGCCAAAATGTATAGAGCTGAAGTGGTTAATGTATGTTTTGTAATAATAATCAAAATCTACAAAGTAGCCTGTAACCAAAGTTTTCAAATAATTATAGTGGAGTAAAAAGTACAATATTTGAGTAGAAGTAAAAGTACTGAAAATTGGAAATAATCCAGTTAAAGGAGAAGTTCACCCAAAAAATGACTTATTTTCTATCAACGCACACCCCATGAAGACTTGAATTCATGGATTTATTTTAGTTTTTGTGGCATTCCTAAGCTAATAATTTGATGACTGGGTGTATTTCCGGTAGGAGACACAAATAATCTACTTTGTGTCTCCTACCGGATACATTAGTCGGTAAGAGACGGGAATCAAATTATTAGCTTAGGAATGCGACAAAAACAAAAAAAATCACACCCTGTGTGAAGTGGGCGGTGTCTTGCTAGCTAATCACAATACTGAATGGAGTCAACCAATCATGTACAAAAGATAAATACATTTATTGAAACACTCTTTATGATGGACGAAAGCATAACTTGAAAAAAACAAATTTTTGGTTTTTTTCAAGTTATGGTTGCTTATATAGGGCTATGCACATGTGTCATGTGACACTGGCCAATCACAGTCCTGAATAGACTGTGATTGGCCAATCACAGCGCAGGATAATTCTACAAATTTCCTGGGCCCAGATCACAGCGCTGGAAAATGTACATTTTTCCAAATCTCACTTATAGGGGCGGTTTCACCGCCCAAAAATCCATGGATTCAAGGTGAACTACTCCTTTAAGTAAAAAATACCTCAAAATTGTACTCAAGTACAGTACTTGAGTAAATGTACTTAATTACGTTCCACCACTGCTGTTAGATTTAGTTAACAAGGCACAGGGTGACGCTCTCTGATCTGTGTGTCACTCGTGTCAGGGATGCCCAATGCCAGTTCAAGGCACAGACGGGGTCGGAGGAGACAGCGGCCGCCCAGGGAGGACCCTGCCAGGAATGAACTGGTGTCTAGATCCCTGGAAAGTGCCCAGCAGTGTCTGTTCAACCAGGATTATGGAACTGCCTATGTCCACTACCTACTGGTCCTCAACCTCGCCCCTGTGTTGAAGGACTTTGCAAGGGTAACAACTTGATTTCTTTCTCTTCATAAGACAGACACCACCAGTCTGCCTATATGTGCGCTTCTAAGCACTGTAGTATCATTGTGAAATCTCCCTGTCTTCTTCACTCACTCAACTGCTAGGGCTGTCACGATTACACATTTAAGTTGACGATTAATTGTCATACAGATAATTGCGATTAACGATTTTAATTGTGTTTTTGGCATTGAACATTGAAACATGAATACAAATACAATTTCAGTTTGCCTTCTAGGCTTTGTAATCAAAATTGCACAGGGCAAATATGACAAATAACTTGGAATATACAAATAAATTATTGACATTTAATTATTTTATACATGTAAAAATAGCAGAAATAGCTGATCTACAAGCTTAAAACGCGTCACAAAGTGACGTGTCGTAAGCTTGTAGGTCTGCTATTTCTGCTTTAAAATATTTGAAAAGGTGTGAAAATGTTTCAACATGGAAACTATTGACAATTATGCAAAAAAAAAATTAATGATCTCAAATAATTGCGATTAGACAATTATGTAATAATTGTGACAGGCCTACAGTATCATAGTGATATATCCCTGTCTTCTTCACTCACTCAACTGCTATGATGTTATCTCACCCTTGCAAAACCGCAAGTTTCATAATAACTTTTTTTTTAGGTTCAACAATGTTATTTTGGCCTTGCAGGAATCCTTTAGGTTCACACTCTTCAAATGGGCTGATGAACTTGACTCTGTGGGGCGCATTCAGGACCTCTTTGACTGTTATGAACAAGCCTTGGAACTCTTCCCTGTTGATGAGGTCATCCTTAACAGCATGGGAGAACACCTGTTCAGGTAAGATTCTTGTTACCGCTGTAAAATAATAAATTAGTAGAATATTTGTGTGTAAATTATCGTAAATGTTGTCGTCAATTTGATTTATAAATTGCACAATACTGCACATTCCATTACTTACAGTACTGTGTATACAACATACTTTTTTATCATCCAGGATGGGATTCAGAGATGAGGCAGCAGGTCATTTCCATAAAGCCCTGAAGCTGAAACCAGACTATCCAGAGGCCAGGGAGAACTTCTACCGCGTGGCCAACTGGCTGGTGGAACGCTGGCATTTCCTTATGCTCAACGACCGTAGGAGGAACCAGAAGTACCAGCAAGCCATCCAGAAGGCTGTGCAGGGAGGCTGCAGTACTGTACTAGATATAGGTACTGGTACTGGCATCCTTGGGTGAGATATGTTCATTTTAATTTAGACATTTGGTCACTTTTATTGTGTGTTTTAGCGTCAAGATATCTGTCAGTCAACTAAACCTCAGACTTCTGAATGGGCCAATTTACCAAATGGCCTTAATTAGATTAAGGCAAGAGATGTAAATATATATTTTATGTAGTAATTGGGTAATATGCAACTTTTAAACTGGACATTAGACTGCAGAATGTTTGTGCTTGGGTCTGCCCCTTTACTGCAATTGTTTTTCTCATTATTATTATTATTATCCATTTGTCGCGAATTTAGCATGTGTGCTAAAAAGGCAGGTGCTGCAGAGGTGTATGCCTGTGAGCTGTCTAAGACCATGTACGAACTAGCCTGTGAGGTGCTGACCGCTAATGGAATGAGTGGTAGCATCAAGATCCTCCACATGAAATCTCTGGAGATGGAAGTGCCTAAGGACATCCCAAAAAGGTCATATTTACATCCATAGATGTTACATATCAGTCACACATACAACTTAGGCATGCGTATAAACCTTGATTGATAGGCCTACCAATCAATCAAGCTATATTGAGAAAATGTTCAAGTAAAATAACCCCTAAGTATTAGCATGTCAATTACTTTCATTAAAGTGATGTAAAACAAAACGGTGCTGACAAATCTGAGTAAAAATGTATAGCATTTTATACCAGAATTGCATTTTTCATACACGGTACAATCCTAATTTAAGTTAACTTTGAGATTTATGGGTTTCTTTGGTTTCATTTATACACTTGAAGTAAAATGAACACTGAGGATTTTCTTGTGTAATTTACCTATGATTGAAGCATCAGTGGACTCAGATGTTCTACTGGTGTTTCTCCTCCTGGCAGGGTGTCATTGGTGGTGACAGAAACTGTGGATGCAGGATTGTTTGGAGAAGGGATTATAGAGAGTCTTATCCACGCCTGGAACCACCTTCTCCTTCCTCCACAGGTAACTAATACCTCACAAGTACTATAGATTGAATTCACTTATTCTTTCCCTGTATTGTCATTCATGCAATGTAAATGAATAGAAACATATTGAACCTGAAGATGCATTTGAATTTCAGTTCTCACATTCTCTGGTTTTTAGTTTTGTCATTTACCATTAATAACTCTAGAACCAAAGTAATATTTTTTTTCCCAACTATATATTTATTGATTTTTTCCTTTTTCCACAAAATTACATTACATTACATACATAACAGAAAACAAAATGAACAAGTACATTTAAACATTACAAGATAATCACAAAATAACAAAAAGATAAAACACAATGACATCAGCACTACTCCTCTCCAGATTCTTCCATTAAATGTGACAGATTATTGTTTTCCATGTAATGTATAGAACGACCCCACACCTCCTGAAACAACTCTTGTTTGTCCTTAAGGATATATGTGATTTTCTCCAGAGGTAGACATAAAGACAGTTCCCTGAACCACTGTGCAATGCTTGGTTTGTCCGGCCTCTTCCAGGTCAATGCTATTACTCTTTTAGCTTGTAAAAGACAAATATCTATAAATATTCTTTCATTGAGCTTTATTCTGTGTCCAACTGGATAGAGGCCTAGCAGAAATAATTTTGGTTCTGGTACTATGTTAATTAACAGGATCCTTCGTATTTCCTGCCCAATCTCCCTCCAAAACTCTACCAATCTTGGACATGACCATAAACAGTGGAACAATGTGCCTCTATCTTCACCGCATCTGGTGCATAAGTCCGGAATATTGTTATTAAGCTTCACTGGTGTGATGTACACTCTCATAAGCCAATTGTATTGTAGAAGTTTTAGACGTGTATTCCCAGTGTGGGATTGAGCCACTTTACAAGCTTTACTCCATTGCTCCACTGTTAGATCCCCCTGTTAATCTGCTCTCCAGGCATTAAGCCTATATTCAGAGGATTCCGGAGAAAATGACATTAACAGGTCATAAAATTCTGATATTATTCCCCTTCCGAATGGGTTTTTAACCAAAACATTCTCCAACACAGGCATGGGAGGGGCCAGCATGGGAACCAAAGTAATCTTAACACAAGTGCCCTCACCAACAATTGGACTTGTACGAAATAATTACACAGCTCTCTTTTAATTTAGCCCAAGCTTTAGACAACGTGCTATACTTGGTGAAATAAGTATAACAAAATAATTAAAATCAATTAACATACCATGGAAAAGGCATCTTCCAATATTCAGGCAGTACAAGCAGGTATTGCCATCTAGTGGTTTAACTGTGGTAATTCTCATTAATGGCACTAATGCATTCACTAGAGTTCAGACCTTTGCTCAAGGCTAAAAACCTCCCCAGTTTGCTTATTGAATGTTTGGCCTTAGAGCAAATACTTTGCTTATTTCTCCCTCCAGTTTGACGAGTCAACAGACTACTGATTTTGCGCTACTGCGCATGAAAAAAAAGATGTGCTATATCAGTATCTCCCATAAATTATAGGTGCAAGTTTGATGTGCATAACTTTCAGTCAGAATGTATCTTACCTTTTATTATTCATATTCAATTATTGACTTATTCTTTGTTTGATTGACTTACTCTGCATTTGTATTAATTGGTATCCTATAAAAGCAATGGTGGTTTTCATCGTCTGACACAGTCAGATAGATCTCAACTCTGTGAACTCATGCCCAAAAACATTGCCATTGAGAAAAGGAGATGAGTTCACAAATATTAATGTTCCCATTTAATAAAAACGTTAACATTGTCTATTATGTTTCAATTCAAATCAATGTATTCAAACGTTGCAGTACTACTGATTTGTATGAAAACAGAGCGAAATACATTGTTGTGGTAGTACAGGGTGTAGTGGACCCAGCTGGACATTAAAAGGTGAAGCCTGACTGATGAGTTGATCATTCTTTATTAATAGTCTCAACGTAGAAACTGACAAGAGGCATAAAATACATCAATTATCACACATTAATACACAATAATTTCATGAATCTCAAAATGGCACCATGACACGTTTTCACATCAAACCCAGTAAAATACAGTGCATAATGCAATACATTGATCAACAGCAATAACAATAAAATCCAACAATAAGATCAGAAATAACCATTAAGCAAAGTAAAGGTTTGACAAACAATAAAATGACAGTCACCTTGTTCCCCTTCGTTTGTGTGGCCGTGGCATGTCCATCAGTTCCGACTGAAAACAATACAAAACCATTTAAATCATATTCCACCAAACTGCATTGTAGAAAGGCATTCTTAACTATCATTTGCCGTGTATGCCGTCTTTTGCTCCTCTACCACAAGGCCGTTTTATTGTCTACTGCTATCTGCAGCCCCATGCTGGGGGTCAGCACCACAGTTGAACTCGATTCCATTCTAATCAGTGCCAACACTCGGGTCTCTGAGACCTGAGGTTTCGGCAGGAAACCCTTCAAAATAAAAGTCTCGGGGGACAACACATTGTGAATGTTGGAAACCCCACTACGGGTCCGTTACACAGGGTAAAGACAAGATTGTTTTAAAAATAAGCTCTAGATTTCCACTGCTCACAGTGTGTAATTCCTACAAAGAATGTTTATGTGACAGAACGGGATCCAACTCCATCCCGTTCACTGAATAAACTTAAATGTGTAAAATGCTCTCACAAAATATCTAAATATCCATGCTCCCTCTGAAAGAACCCTCAGGAAGAGCTCAGGGATCCATCTCAAATGGGGCGGGTCATCCCAGCTGGAGCCACCGTGTTCGGCATGGCCGTTGAGTGCCTTGAGATCCGCCGTCATCACAGGTAGGCCCCAAATGCCCAACTGAACCCGGTGGAATGAAGTTTACCATCAACAACCTTTACAAGGTTATTAAATGCCTGTATGCAGCTTCCCACTGCAGTTTAATTTGCTTGTGATCTCTTATAATTTTACGCCAGTTGAGTTGAGTATGATATCGAGATATGGTTGAATAGCATTTGACATTAATGTCCTTTTTAACTAGGTCCTTCGTCCTTATTTATTTATTTAGTTTAAATATTGCCTATCCAGATTCCGTTTGTCGGAGGTGGGAGGTCTGTCCATGGCTGCAGCAGGGGAGCTACACAGTCCAGTGAGCTGCAACACAGAGCCAGATGAGTTTATGGAGCCATACACCACAGAGAGGCTGAGCAGACTGCCAGGAGGCTACAGGCCTCTCACCCAGCCTTTCAAAGCACTCGACATAGACTTCAACAACGTGCAGGTCAGCAGAAACACATAACTGTTTTTTTTTAACCCATTAAGACCGATTCTACAAGTGCCTTCTAAATCAGTAGTTCTCAAGCTTTTTCATAATTCAAAAATGTTCAAACACTTACAAAATATACACAATAAAATGTCACTAGTATAAGAACAGATATATGATAAAACAAATACAAATTTCCATATTTGTTTTTGAGGAGATAGCCTTCTCCTTTTATCTCACTGCATTCAATGGACTTTGTGTCCCTCTTTTCTATAAGGTATGCTTTTTTTTATAGATAGTCCGGTCACTTTGTCATTTTGCTGTGATGCTAACACACTAATGTCAACCAACCAGGAACTGGAGGGGCTGAGCTCTAGGGCGACTCAGAGAGTTCATCTACCCGTCACCCAGGAGGGAGAGCTAGATGCCTTGGCGGTGTGGTTCCAGCTCCACCTGGACAAGGAGAACAGCCTGTCCACAGGACCCCAGGAGGATACCTGCTGGGAGCAAGCTATCTACCCTGTCCAGATCCCCAACAGTAAGAGAGGGTGTGGGTTCCTGCCTGGGGGGGTCACTGTGCCAAAGTAACATTATTGTTATGTTTTATCATTGCTTTTTAATGCAGTTGAAAGTGTGGATTTTTACAAACAAAATTGAAATGCTCATACATTTTTCACAGAAACAGATATATTAGCCAGGGAAGCAGAGAATATTATGGTGGGTTCATCACCTTTTGAATTACACAAAATTGGGAAACACAGTTCTAAATTAACTGGACAAATGGAAATCCATACATGCCTATATATGGGCATGTTGAACGGATCGGCGGTTCTGGACAATTATTATTATCAAACTGGATGTATTGAAAAAATGCATTAATTTAAATATAAGATTTTTAAAAAGTATGTAAAAAAAGAACACCAGGTATGATAAAACCTCTTTAAGATATCATGTCCAGAGCACTACACATGACTAGTCTATGAAACAGTGCTGCCCCTACTAAACCTTTACTAAATGCTAGTTCTTTAATCTATGATTTAAAATAAATATAGATTTGTTTTTTTGTTGAGACATTTACATTTAGTTTTACACATTTCGATTTTGCACCCAAATTACTGTCATGTCTTAAACATTTTTGCTTTTAGCAAGCACAACTATGCACCAATTAAGTACAGTCAAGCAGCGTAGCATTGTGGGTCCACTTTCTGCAGTGACTGAATCCACACAATGTCAGTTTGACAAAAAGCTGGGGAGGTTATGTATTTGTAGATTGTGTCCTATGAAACTGGCATATAAGAATTCAACTGGAACAATGAGAAGGAACATCCAATATGAACACCTGGACCAGGATGTGAACATCCGAAATGAGAGTAATGCTGGATGTAGTATCGATGCATGAGTTTGATTGAACTCCAGCCTTCTCATTTATCCCAAGTCATTCTGGAAAAGAACATCAGCCGAGTAGTTTCAGGGGAGCAGGTTTTGAGAGAGGAGAGAGACAAACGTAACCATCTTTACAGGAATACCACTTTGTTCATGTCTTCCTTTCAGCACATGTCTTGGCAAGAGCATTTTGTGAAGCAGAATATACAGTTCTACCAGTAGAAACAAAGCACATTGTATGCCATATAATTGAGTTATGCAGTGGTTACTGGCCTCAACATTTTCTCTTTGATGGGTATCTTTTGTGGACAGTGATTTCTTTGCACAATGGAACATAACATTTTGATAGTGATCCATGTTGTTGAGTGGTGTTTGTTTCTTCTATCCTTCTTCTTTCATCTATTCTCTCTAGCCCTTCTTTGTTGACCAAACTATTTCCTATTAATCACAGTCAAATGCTGATCGATTACATATGTTTGTTTACTCTGCTGGTTTGTACCATGCATTTCCAGTTTACATCAGATGAGGGCAGTGTACAGTACGTTGTGGAAACTTGTGTTTATTCCTTTACTTGGTGTTAGTGAAACATACGTGTATGCAGTGGTGGAAAGTAACTAAGTACATTTACTTAAATACTGTACTTAAGTACAATGTTCATGTATTTGTACTTTACTTGAGTATTTACAATTTTCAGTACTTCTACTTCTACTCCACTACATCTCAGAGGCAAATATTGTACTTTTACTCCACTACAACTATTTGAAAACTTTAGTTACTTTGTAGATTTTGATTATTAATACATAACATACAGTAACCACTTCAGCCCTATATACATTTCGGCCATTTGAAAATAGCCGATCTACAAGCTCACAATGCGTCGCGAGCTTGTAGATCTTCAAAAGATTTTTATACATTTGAGAACTTGAAACGGGACATTCTGCATAAAGAGTACTTTTACTTTTGGTACTTCAAGTACATTTTGAATTCCGGACTTTTACTAATTTCTATATTGCAGTATTGATACTTTTACTTTAAGTAAGTAAAAAATGTGAGTACCTTTTCCACCACTGCGTGTACGCCATTGCATTTAGCTAAAATATCGAACTATTTGGATTTGTGCACTACTCTCACACTCACCTTTTCACTGAAATGTCCCATTATGTTGTTGATGTTACTGTGGCAGGGTTTATACAGATCCCTCATAGTCTCATTCCGTTGATCAGCCAGTCGGGACATAAATTACAGTTTTTTCTACTGATGTTTATTTATTTACACAACTGAAATTATTTCAATTATTTATTATTTCATATTAATACATTTATATAATAAATAATAAACAAAATGTAAATGTATTTTATTATTGATTAACTGATTGATTATCAAAGGTGCCAGCAATCCCTAGAGAGGGCATCATGTATTCAATCAGCTTAGCTTCAGTTGGCGGTCTCTGTGCTGTCCTGGTTGACAGTGACATGATGACACAGAGCTGCATCATCACCAGCCCTTCAGTCAGCGCTCCAGTCTCTCACAGAGCCACTAATTGGCCAGGACAGCGTCAAGGGATTCGCCGCCCGCCACCCTTTTCCTGGTGATAACCGACATCCGTTTCCCGGCCCACCACGTCATGTGCACTGCGATCGCCTGTGACACTCTTTAGTGTTCATGAAATTCTTATAGGTGATAAATATGCATTTTCCCCAAACGCCCCCCTGACAAGCCATGTGCTGACATGAAGACATGAACAGATGTTATTCCAGTAGGATTCCTGTATGTGCATCCACCCCCCCACCCCGCTCCCTCCTCTCTCTCTCACACACACACACACACACACACACACACACACACACACACACACACACACACACACACACACACACACACACACACACACACACCATGCCTTATTATTTTGGAAAAGATGTTTGAAGTAACTGGTGTTCTTCACCAAGTCATTAAAGGCATACTAGGTAACGTTTTCACACAAAAATAAAGTTAAATTGTATATCTTTTGTGAGTGGCAAAAGTTTCACAACACCCACTCCATGAATTTCACCCCCGGAAGCCTTTTATTTATATATTTACTATTGAACGGTGAAGGGGGGGACTTTCCCGGGAAAATTACGTCATCTGGCCGGAAAACAGAGGCGGAAATGCACTGGTTTCCTGTTTGGCCAGGAACTAACGCAACGGTTTCCTGTTTGGCCAGGAACTAGCGCGCTAATAACAAAAAGGAACCTCACGCTGATTTTAAGAGAATGTAGGATTGGAAGATCGAAAAAGAACAGAAAAAGAAAGCACAGCTCATGGTAACTAATGCTCCACTGGCTAAGAGAAACGATCCGTAGATAGTATAAAACAATTAAAAGATCGCTTTTTGAAACGCTTCCGGCTTCCGGTGAAAACGAATGGAATTCTGGGTAATCGAGGACTACGGAAATTGTATGCAGTGACGGTAGTGACCAGCAGAGGTTGCTAAAAATCGTTATTTGTGATTTTGCATTGTACAACTTTAACATGAAAAAAATTACATCAATAAGTTATTTTGTATTCTTACAGGTTCAGTGTTGCATTAATACGTTAGTTTGAGTAAACTCTGTTGTGAGTTTGCTCTGGCATGGAATGTACAATACAAATGTAAATGTATTTCACTTGACATTCAAGGTAGGAAATACATCCTCATGAAAACATTTGCATTTGGATATTGCATTTGACCTTTTAGACCTTGAGCTTATTTCACTTATCCAAAGTGATATATAACAGGTGAAATTACTGCTTCTAGATGAGCATTATAAGCATCTGACTGAAGAGAATTGAGGAGGCTGTATTCCTTGGATTATAGAATGATTAATGATGAAACAGGAGTCTGGAGTTTAGAGGACTGATTCATATTTTTATTATCATATTATTTGAAGGTATAATACATAATTCTTATTCACACATTTACCGTTCAGAAACATGATATTGTGGATACAGGTAATTGTATTTGTTTCTCATTACAAAGTCTTACACTCACGCCGTTTCTTTTTTTTACACATAGGAAAGATAGGTGTTAATCCATTTCATAATTTACAGGAGAGGCAGATAAACACATCCTCCTGTTGTCTCTCCCCAGGTGTCACCCTGATACCAGGGGACCAACTGATTGTGGAGATCTCCTGTCGAGATGCCTACCTCAGACTCTGCAGCGTTGCCGTGTTGAGAGATGGCCGAGAGCTCTGTCTAGACTCAAGTTTGGGGTCTGAACTCGGCACAAATCCCGTTCCAAATGCTAACCCAGAGGCGGAGCTCTGCAGCGCGCTAGCATGCCTCCAAACGGAGCAGAACCAACCTAAAGACTTTGCCTGCATGCTGGAATGTTCTGAAATTGCCCTGCTGAACAACCAACGCTACCATGAGAGCTTCAGCGCTGCGCTAGCCAAACTGATTGGCAGCCTGAAGGGTGCTCGACACAGCCAGGCCGACGGGACGGACAGAACCTCTGCTAACCTTACCAGACCAATTGGGAACTCTGCCACTGACTCCAGTGATTTGTTGTACGTGCTGGACGTGTCGGAAGGTTTTTCCCTACTCTCACTAATTGCTGCCAGCCAGGGCCCGGTGAAGGCTTACAGCTCGGTGGAGAAGACCCAGCAGCAGGAGGTTTTGAGGAGGCTGGCTCGGTCGAATCATGTCCCAGAACACGGCCTGGAGTTCTGGCTCAATCACGTGCACGACGAGCAGGCCGTGCTCCAGAGGCCCTCCGGAGAGAAACTGTGGAGTGCCATCATCTTGGACTGTGTGGAGACCTGTGGCCTTATCAGGCAGAAGCTGATGGAGAAGGCTTCACTGGCCAGGTAAATCGTTGCAAGGTGGCCTAATCGTCCTGTAATAGAAAGGTTCCAGGTTTAATCCGAACAGCATTAACCCATTAAAACCGAGAAAGCATCTGTGTAACCAATCGAGAGCACAGCGACTTTAAAGTGATACTATAATAAGCTGCGTTCGGTTTGAAGGCACAGAGGATTTCTGTGCCCAGGTAACTCTGGTACAAACTCTGACCACCTTGAAAATCGAAACATAAACATTTTGATTGGTGTGTAGTACACAGCCTTGGAGTAAGTGCTACCTGGTTGACTAAATTTGATTTTGATTGTCTGTGTGATGTGTACAACAGGTGTCTGTTGGAGGAAGGAGGACGTATTTTCCCACAATGCATTGTGGTGTACGGTATGTTGGTGGAGTCAGACACTCTGCTGCTGGAGAGTGCTGTCCAGGGTAAGGAGCCAACTCTAGGCTTCAACATCGCTCCCTTCATCAACCAGTTCACTGTGAGTACTCCTTAATTATATTGTATATAATACACACGCACGCACACACACACACACACACACACACACACACACACACACACACACACACACACACACACACACACCATATTCTTGTAGTTCACCTTTTATTAACCTTTAAAGAATCTCATGCAGGGAAATAAAATATGGGAGGAAGGAATAAAATGGGAATAAAGTCTAATTCATGCTGGGAAGGTAGTCTCTTCTCTCTGCACAACTTACAGCCCTCATATCTTGTATTCTGTCTCATGTTACTGATGCAATAGTCAATATTGTCCGTTTCCTCAGATGCTGGTGTGTGTGAGCTTGCATCATTCACATTCAAAGGACAGGCCCATAGAGACAAGCATGTTGGCTGGACTGGAAAAAAGAAAAAGTTACCTTAAGCCCAAACCACCTTTGTCATTACTTGCATGAGTCTATCCATTACTTTTTTTGATTAATCGAATAATCGAGAAGCACATGTTTTTTAAATACAAGTTTTAGTTTTTTTATATAATTGAAATGAATAAACAAACATGAAAAAAATCTAATTTTATAATCAACTAAATGAACCACTTTAACCACATATTGACATGCCCTCCCCCAAAAATCGATTGTATTATTAGATCATTGATTGTTTTTAAATAATTGATCAAATTGAGTAGTTAAATTAAGTTAATTAACTTAATCACCAACAAACAAGCAGCAGTATGGAGAACCAGGACCAGAGCCATAGCACCCTGGCAATGTACTTACCTAGAATAGTGTTGGAAAAATAAGTTGTTTTCGCTTTAAGACAAAACTATGTTGCTCTGCAGAGAGGTCACATAATGTCTTTCATGTGGCTCTCCGTCTGCATCACAAGAAACCCTTCTGAACTCCTTTTCTTTATTTGCTCTGGAATTCCTGTCCCTCTTTTTTCCCTCCTCGTGCTCTCATTTCGCTGTGCCCTCCTCCTTCTCCTCACGGGACGGTAGTTTGTTTTAAGACAGATGTCATCTCCAAGCCCCCCACCCCTCGATGGAGGGCACTATCTGGCACGACTGTCACACTGGAGAACACACAGCATGGCCCAGGACGTTCCTACCTGAATCCATCAGCACACATAACATCAAACAACTTCAAACACAGCCCACATCTCCCAGATCCTCCTCGTAACTGTGACAGGGAGGAGGACACATTCTTTTGTTCTCCAGCTTTGGCGACAGAGACCGTGCTCTGTGTGGCTGCCAGCTTGATTTACTCCCCTCAGCTTGAGAGTTTGTGGCCCAACGTGCTGTACACAGCAGCTGCTGATTCCAGCACTTGTCCCCCCCATTGCCCATTAGGTTAGATTTGATGAGATTAGAGAGCAAAGCGTTTGTCTTTGTGCTGAGCAGATACATGCTGACCACCATAGAGGTGTGCGCGGTGATATCGGTCAGTGGGAGTGACGGGTGAACTTTGTGATTATAAATAATAATAACACTTTTCTAAACAGAAGTTACAAAGTGCTGCAAAAAATCACAGATTAAAATGACAAACGGGACAAACGTAACATAAGAGGAACTTCAGCAGGATTCAGCAGTTATAATTCAACAAAAGATAATATAGCGAGAGGATGGTTTAGTAAAAGGTTTATATGAAAGGCCTTTCTGAACATGAAGGTTTTCAGAAGCAATTTTATTAGATGCGATGGTGTCAGCTTGCTGAATTGACTTGGGTAGGGCATTCCATAGTCTGGGGGCTTGGACAGCAAACGCCCGGTGACCCTTTGTTACCAGGTGCGTTATAAGGACCTTTAGTAGCTCCCCACCAGAGGACCTTGGGGCACGAGGCGGATTATGGGGAGATAGCCACGACACATAGTACCATCATGATCAGACTAGTAATAATAATACTACATTTTATTTGTAAAGCACTTACCAAAACAAAGTGCTTTACATAACTGAAGGAAAATAAATGGTAAAATAAAATCGGCTGGTGCACCTGCAATGTACTGTATATTGTTCACTGACATGTATTTGCCACACCAGTGCTGACATCCTCAACAGATACTGGTGTTAGTCTGTACCCGTGCTTGCCACCAGCTGCAAGCGATTTAGTGTTACTTGTTTTGTAATTACTTCCATCCACTTTAGGTACCAGTCCATGTGTTTCTGGACTTTTCTACATTGGAGTGCAGGCATCTCAGTGAGTCTGTGGAACTTTTTGTACTTGACCTTATGGACACCAATGCCAACTACACCACCAGAGATGTCAAGGTATGGCATGCATTCATCACATGTAGGGGCTGCAACTATCCATTATTTTCTGGATTATTTTATCAATTACTTTTTTGATTAATTGAATAATACAAAACAAGCACATTTAAAAAAGAATATATTACTTTCCTTTTTTTCATATCAATAAATCGACTTTAAACTTTAAACTTAGCCTAATACATGTCCAACATTGTTATCAATCATACATGTAGTATTCTATCAAATTGATTAACAATGACTGTTTATTTATAATAATCAATTAAATAAAGACCATAGGCTGCACACAGCCTATGGTCTGGGGCGCTCATAAGGTGTTAATAACAAAAGATTTATAGGCCAGGCCATCTGTACAAATAAACTTGCCGTGCCTAGGCTTTACTGGTTTTTGTTCTCCAGGTCCAGGCCACCTCCTCAGGCAGGGTGACCGCAGTCCCCTTCTGGTACCAGGTTCACCTGGACCAGGAGATCAGCATCAGCAGTCTGAGCCAGGACTCTCATTGGAAGCAGGCTGCCGTGGTGTTGCACCAGCCTCTGGAAGTCAAGAGTGGGGACTGGGTGTGTCTGGCTGTGCAGCTCCACAAGAGCAGCATCTCTATATCGGCCCGCATAGAGAATGAAGCTGAGGCCATGTCTGAGTCTGTGGAAGATCTCAGCGCTTTATCTACTCGTAAGATTTAAGGTTTTGTCAGAAACTGCAGGAGCACATCGACTCCACTTTTTTACAGCAGGGACTAACGGAGTCGGCTCTGCGAAAGCTTATTTTCAGGATATGTTTTGATGCATTAAAGGGCATAGCTGTTGTCTACTCACGTTTTTTACGACACATTTCTCATCAATAATTGTTGATGAAACTAATTATTTGTCACATTTGTCTCCATAGACTATATGCTTTGTGATGATCACTGTTCCTTAATTTGTGACCTGCTATTGTGATCACACATTTCAGGGCAACAGTGTCAAATTGTCAGGATAAGTTGATAAGTCCTATAAATGCATTTGCTAGTTAGAATGCAAGTAGTGTTGGGAAATAAATTCAAATTTACCTACGTTAATACAGGGTCATGACATTAAGACATTATTTTATTAGTATTCGTTAGCCATTTTTCATTTACATAGATTTGTAAAATGTTTCAACATTTGGTTGGTAAATTGCAATATGATTTTCAATGTGTTGAGAAAACATGTAGACTACCCAGTCTATAGTGAAGACAGCCGTTAACATTTTTAAGAGAAAGTCACCACAGAAGAGGGTAATATTCCAATTAGTTGGACACTTAAAATGGAGATTACCCTGATATAGTACAAAATTCTAATAATGAAAAAATATATATCTAACCGTTAGATACAATTTCGGCCCATCCCTAGCTGTAGATTCATCAAGCCCAAAATATTTATAGTAATGAATATTCAGTTGTATTTTTCCTGCATTTACCGTTTTATTTGTACAGTATGTTTGATCTTCTGTCATTTATAAGTTGGTCATTTCTGTGTTGAAATATAACTTGGTTAAGGATACAGTAATAGCTGGTATGGATGTCGTTTTTTTGTATGTAAGCCAAGTAGATAGAAACACTTTCAACATGATCGTGGAAGAATTTCTTGCTAAATACAAGAACAATAGAAGTTGATGAAAGATAAAGTGAATGTTTATTTGAAGATGGCAAGTGTCTGAACTAAAACATTGAATATAAAAGTGCACAGTAAAACTGAGTTAATTTAACTCGAGTGTATGGGTCCATTTTTACACTGATTTAAATTGAAAACTTTTACTGTATGACCTGTTATCCTGTAAGATTTAGATGCTTTGACACGTGTAAGGCAATGCAACACGTAGCTGCACAGTGCACACACTGCTGATAAGGATTCAACATAACGTGGATATTTGACACTGCAATATACGTAGCTGCACATACTAAGAACTCAACGTGGATAATTGACAAGACTCACTGATAACCTGCACTGTACATTAAAGGCGATCAATCAATATTTGTGCTCAAATAATCACAATGACAAGATTTCAAAACATTTGATATACACGGCACAACAAGTGACATGGGTAGAAGCATTTCTATCCTTGCATGCCTGATTACTTAATGACAGAGAAATGTCAGGTATTAGTCAAGTGAGACAGATCCTGGGATTATTAATTGTACACTGTAGTTGATAGTGGATGGACTAGTTCCACGGCACATAGGAAAAGGCATTAATACCATACTATTACGAGCATCAGCCAGCCAGTAGTCTTTGTGCTACATAGTACACAATGGTTCAGTGCTTTAACCACAGTTGTTCCAACCCTTACATAATCTGTATCACAGTAGTAGTACAGATGACTAAACCAGCTTTGCCATGGCTAGGTGGTTGAACACGTGAGCATGGTCTTAAACCAAATGATTTTTTTTCTTTAATGGTATTATTCGCCCCAAAAATGATTATCTAGAGTATCTAATCGCCCTCATGCCAGTTAAAAGTAAACACAGATTCAGTTTCTATTTTTTACTTCATGCCCATTAACTGCCTCCATGAGTTTGCTTTAGTAGCTATTAGAGTACAGTATATTATCATCTAACTGAATAGCAAAGGCTTGTTTAAAAACAACCTAAACTGAACATAGGGTCATCCCGTAATTGGGATCTCTCCAATGGCCAGTGTTTCCCTGTCAAAACCTTGTGCAAGAAACTTAAGCTTGTACCTGCTCACTCAATAAGTCCCTCCTGAATGGAACAGTTAACAGACAAACTTGAGATGTTCGAAGCAGACTCGCGTCTATCCATAATTGGGGCTGTCTAGAAAGTCAGCATTAACATCAGCTTCTATGTCACTCCTATGTGACGAAAGTAACAAGTCATCAAGGAGAAAATGATGAGTTTTGCAGCTTTGAGATAAACCCAATTCTGGGATCAATCTAATAAACTGCCCCTAAGCCCTGATGATTTACAGTTAAAACTTTTAACAGTTACGGTATATTGTACTTAGCCATAAAAATTCCATAGGGCAACAAAAGATTGCTTAAAATTAGATTAAAAAAGCAAACTAAATCATGGGAGTGCCGTCCCATAACTTTCTTTAGTGCCCCTACTGAACATTCTTAAAGCTGTCATCGACAGAGGTCCATCTGTAATTGCATTTGTTAGGGAATGTCTTTCACCACTCTGCTAATGTGCTTTTATTTCTTAGCATTTTTAACACATCACTCATTGGTTTTGTTTTGGTCATTTCAGGTTAGATTGGAAGGAAATGACAGAGTTTCCTGCCCAACTGTGTTCAGTAGTCTTCTAGGTGATTATGATAAGATCTGCCTCGGCTGGCTCTTTGGTGTCTTCAACCTCTTCAGGTCTGGCCTCATGTCCTTCCTCCTCCCAAGGGGCTGAGCTAAGCCCAGCAGGGGCCGAGCGGGAGTGCGGTGTGAGGGTTCTGCCCAGGCCCTGGTATCTACCCTTGGGGGATGTCGGGTTAGATGTGGTCTCGGTGGCAACAGCATCTTGGGAGCCCGAGGAGAGCAGACCAGATCGTTCACCGTCATCCTCAGCCTCGCCAAAATAGGTCTTCTTTGGACGACCCATAACTGTTCTTCCTGTTTATGAAAAAAACAAAAAAAACATTGAATTGTCTTCCATTTACTTATGGACATATTGGAAAAGATAAATTTGTAAAATTCTTTGTAAATAAATTCAGTAGTACCAGTAGCTAGGCGCTACTCACCAACATTGCGGACTTGTTCAGTGATGTCTGCTCTGACATCAGAGACGTCCCACATGGCCATGAAGGAGTCGAAGCAGGAGCCCTCTTCAGCCTCCTGAATGTAAGGCTTGTAGGTGAAACTGTAGTGATGGGCAATGGCTGCTAGGAACATCTCCACACAGATGATAAAATCCTGGACGGAAAAAGACAAGTCTGTGTTTGATTTACATCAGGATTTCTTTGGTTAGAACAGACTTAAAGTGATTATTATTATTATAAAAAATAAGATGACACAAATTACTAGTTTGAGCAGACAGAGAAAATAAAGCATTTTTGCTTGTACCCTAAAAACAAAGCAACGAAAATGTAGACACAATAGAGTAGATTATAGTGCATTATATGATACAGTACAACAGAATATATTGTCACAGGAACTGGCTTACGAACAAAGGACAACAGAATATATTGTCATAAGAACCAGCTTAAAAACAAAACACAAAAGGTAAATCAATGAAAATGTTTATGTGTGTGTACGTAAGCTCACAATGTGACACGTATTTTCAAAATTCTTATGAAATTCTGAAAATAGGGATTAGTAATCGATTATCATCAATAGACAAAATGCAATAATCGATTAAATTGATTAGTTCGATTGCAACCCTGTTGCATACTGTCAGTGTCACTCAGTTCTTAGCAGACACTTTTCAGGTGTACCTGTAGGCCAGTAGCCACTTCCTCCACGCTTTCCCAGTCCCATGTGCGTTTGGGTGAGATCACACCCACCTTCACCAGGAAGGCAATGAACACGGCTTGCCTGAGACATATGAGAGAGAATTAAAGTTCACAAAATGGAAACAATCAATTTTGCTCACTGCAGCCAAAGCAGGAACTTATTAGTCAACGTCAGTGCAAATCAATGAACTGCATACTTGACTAACTAACTGCACACGCAAAGTGTGGAAAATAGGGCGTGTACAGGCCAAACTGCTTCCAATTATATCCACGGGTCATACAAATGTCAAACAACTGTGTTCTATTGTATGAATGAGATCAAATACATTAAAAAAACATAGAAAAAAAGAACCCAGAAATACAGAAACACAGAAATACAGATTTATAATAAATACAGAGACCTTTTTTAGTTTGAACAGACACTCACCAGAAGGACACAAACACCACCAGTTTGACACATAGGAACTTGCCCACTGGTCTGATGGGGCTGAGCTCCTCTCTCAGGGCCTTGTAGAACAAGACTAGACAATACATGGCAAACTGGGATTGGAGAACACAGAAAATATACATAAGATTGTTGCATTAATAATTTTTTTTGATAAGTAGTACAGTGTCCATACTTTTAGCCTGTCTTTTAAAGGAACACTTCACCCATTTTCAACCTCTTGTTCATATAATCGATCCTCACTAATTCTCATTATGAAACGGCACAATTTGCATCTCCTCAATCTGTGTCTCATTGGTGGTATATGGACAGCTCCGGAACCTGGATACCAATGACATCATCGATGGGGATTCCAAGCCGATACAAACTACAGTATTTCTCTTCCTGGAAAAATAACATGATGAAATAGAAGCCATTGCATAAACACAATAAATAATAATAAAGATTTAAATCTTTCGCTTGAAATGATTGAAACCTGCCTACCGCTGATGTCACTGGTAGGCAGGTGTCTGACGTGTCCACAGACCAGCGCTGAGACAAAAAGCGTAGACAGAAATGGTGCCATCTTATAACAAACATTAGTGAGGACCAATTACAGCAATATGGTTGAAAATGGGTGAAGTGGACTTTTAACCAATAGAAAAGGGCTTAACATACAAAACCGGACTGGAACTTCAATAAAACCACCTCAATACAAAATGCAATCAGAAGCATGTAGCACCATGTAATTACATACTAGGTTAGCATGCAGGATAACACAATGGTACTGTATGGGATTTTACTAGAGGCAGAAATACATTAAGATTATGTTGTAAATCCAGTGTCTTTATTACCAGCTGGGACATATTGTTGAAGATGACCAGGTAGGTCCAAGCATTTTTTGAGCTGAAGTTGCCTTCATCATATACCCCACATAGCTGACAGATCCTGCATGGTAGAGAGAAACCGAGAGGTCAAAGATAGGAATAGGAGGAGGTAATGTACCCAGTTGAATGATTCCACTTCTTTGGGATGTATGTTGGTAGACAGGCAGTTACCGTATGTAGGTTGGTGAAGTGCATTTAATAAACAGCATTAAAAAGGGGCATGAAACACTAGGCCAATTTTGTAGTTTGTTTTCATGTACAGTTTAAAAAACAGAAGGGTGAAAACATGGCAGGCTGACCTTATAGTACACCACCATGATGATTGTAGATAATTGAAGTTTAATAATAGGTGTGTTAGATTTACATGTGCCAATATGCAAGGAATTAGTGATGTGTCGTTCATGATCGATTCGTTCAAAAGAACGAGTTCATTGCCGTGAACGAGCTAGTTCACTTCCTGAAACTGTTACGTTCACGCTATCGTTCATGCCCCCCCATCCCCTCCCCCCTAAACAGGACGGGAGAGCGGGCTGTACACGCGACGTAATAATAACACTACGGCGATGGTGTTTTTCACTAGAAAATAGCACTACTGAACGAGAACGTGAACGAATCATTGTCGTGAACGTGAACGAAATCGTTTGTTCAATGAAATTATTTTTTCCCCCACCACTACAAGGAATGCTTGTATATTTAACCACATCATTGACCATCTGATGGACTGGATCTGCGCTATGCACGTGACCATGGGCATAACGGTCGGATCTGTGGCTCAAGACAACCGGATCTCCATACATGCCTATATATGGGCATATCAGGTTTGTTTATGGTTATGTCTGAGTCATAGTGACATGCCTATATATGGGCATATCGGGTTTGTTTATGGTTGTGTCTGAGTCATAGTGACATGCCTACAGTATATATGGGCGTATCGGGTTTGTTTAAGGTTATGTGGTGTCCCTCGTCGACCAACCCAAATGGAGAAGACTGGTGAATCTGATTGGCTCTACGCATGATGCCGCCCGTGGTGCCAAAGAGACCTTATAATGATGAATGTGCAAGCAGACAGTAATCAACAGTATTGTCAATGCTTGCACAATCGCACAGCTAAATTCAACACGTCTATAATTAATGTTATTAGCTGCAGCTGTGTTACTTACATCAAGGTGTATATGAGGTCAGTCTGCAGTGTTTTTACCCGTCAGCAGTTTTTAACCTGTACACTACAAGAACAGCCTAGGGTTTCATGCCCCTTTAAAGTGGCAATAAGTAAACTAGTAAACTAGTAAAGTACCTAAATAGATTTTTTTATACTATGCAGTCACATGAGCTACCAAGAAGAATCATTATCTTCTCGCAACCCTGTCATCAAGGCCATTTCAGGAACACACTTACAATGCAATAACTGTAGTGACTGGTCTTACAACAGTGTACTGCAACACTCCCAGCTTACATCTCAACAGCAGGACCCTGCAAGAAAAGAAAAGGAAATATATATTAGTGTATACTGCAGAGATTTTGTTTGGCAAACCCGATACTGAAGGATATGGATACATAACTATGAATTATTGCACTTGAATTATGTACACAAAAGGTCACTGTATAAACACTTCTTTATATTCTACAATCAATGGATTAGACATTGTACAGGTTTCTTGTTGACAAACATTTTACCTGTGGTAAAATCTCTGTTAAGAAACTCTATACTATTTATGTACAGTACTGTGGTCCACTACTTGCAGGAGTTAAACGATTCAAATAGCACAGCATTCTAAAATGCAGTGTAAACAAATGCTGTTGTGCTCGCGGCAAGTGCATATTTTCTTAAATGAGAACACACGGTTGGTCTCGTGAACTCCTCTGGTTCTAATCAGATACAGACACGCACGTTAACTGATTTCTGAGGTTGGCCAATTGGGGCTAATTTGAAGTCGATGAATGTCAGTGAAGGCCTCCTTTAACCAAACAGCTTTCAAATAAATATTCAAGAAACAGAGGGAACTGCACATTGTCGTTTACTTTGAGAAATCTCTCTTGCTTCTAATGTTTCAGTGCTCCGTCCAAGGCATACATACTTTTCTGTGAGATTACAGGATCGTTGCTGATGTATAAATAAAACTAAACTCGGCATCTGTATTAAAACAGACTAAATTCCCCTCTGGGTGATCAATAATGTTTTTTTCTAGTATTACTTAGCTTAAATGTCTATCACGTGATATCTAAGATTATCAAATTATTATAATTTTTGTTTTATTTTAGGGTTTGGCTGGTTTATAGGTAGGGTAAGTGATTTTCTTTTGTTAAAATAAGTGTTAAATAGCTCTATATTCTGATAGTATTCATTGCTATAGAGTGTTTGTTCAGTAAAAGGAGTCTCACATGTCTCTCCAGCTCCTTATTAAACAACAAATGCATTTTCGGTGCTCTCTCCTGATTGGCTTAAAAGTTGTCACCTACCTGAAAATGTATTTATATTCTGTTTACTAAAGAGCTGGAGAGACCCCTGTGACCGAACAAATGCTCTGTAGCAATGATTATCATAATATAGTACTTTAACCTTTTAACAAAAAAAAAGATTTAAAAAAAAATATCACTAACCCTACCTTTAACTAACACAGTATTTTAAAATTACAGTATCCATTTCAATACTGTCATAAATGTCCTCATGTGATGAAATCTAAACAGGGATACAGTGGATGTTGTCTTAAGTGGATGCTCATTCCAAGACTTGCTGATCTGAAAGTGAAAGTTGTTTCCCCTTTCATATGCTCTTTAGAGTACATACATACATACAGCATTGTAGTGGGGTGTGCATAGTAAATAGTGATAAGGGTATGACAACATTATTAGCGAGACTCAATGTAGTGTTTCCAAAGAAGGAAAAGGATTGTTCCTATAAGACATTCACATTTCAACTGCATTTCAGAGGAAGTTCTTCCAGTTTCCATGGCAAATCATTGCCTCTATACTGCTGATTGATTATCTGCTCTGCAGTCCCATGACAAAACATGCATTTATATAGAGAAGTCACAAGGCATGCTATGAGGATTTTACAATTTGTCTAGTCAACATGTCAAATGTACTTGTGAAATCATGGACTTCTAGTTAACAAAAAGAATAGATATTAAAGACATGTTGATAATCATAAAACATATAGCCACTCAAACACGATACACTTATGTTAACTGCAAGAAGACAATGGCTTTCAGTATCTTTGAGAGAGGAGAAATAAACTGCATGCACGGATCTAATATTCTCTTCCATGGAATCAGCGCCAAAATTTGTTTTGGAACAAAACGTCAGTTCTGTCGGTGAGAAAAGAATTGAACCGGGACACTATGCAGGTACTGTACATCTTTGTTAGATCATGAATTTGGTCATGTGGTTTGTCAATTGTGTGCTATAGCCTACATTTTGTGGAAGGAAATAGTTTTTCTTAGTCGCTTTGGTATATTTCTTAGATCAGAATTGAAATCTTAAAACTACATCTAGACACATTCTTTCAAACAAATTGTCTGCCGTTTCCCACATTATCAATTGCTCTTGTCATGTTGATCAAAATGTAATACCGGTAATTAGGCTCTACTGGTTCACTGTTGAATAGTCTTAACCCCCAAAATATTTAGGTATTATATAATTGCATAAGTCATAGCAGGCAAAATGGTTGAGCCAGTTTTCCCAATCTGTCAAGCATTTATTTGTCTATTAGACTTTTTTTTGGGAAATGTGTCCTGAATTTAAGACTTTGTGACTTCCACTACAGAAGGGGAATGTGAACTGTTAGATCAACCAGTTCTCTACAGGCATGCTAACAGCCCCGAGGTGAAAAAGGTGACATGTTTTTTTTTTCGGGTCAGCTGTCACACAATTGCTCTATTTGGATGCAAAACGGCTTTTGTAGCTGAAAAGCTACAAGTTTGCATGTCTGCTCTAACATAGCTGAGGTGCATCTCATCAAGGGATTACAATTGCATTAAGGAAGCTGTATGTACAGTTCTGCCTAAGGAGATTTTCCTATCTTTACATTTCAATTTTTTTAAATGTATTTTCCTTTGTACTATGCAGTGTTAGAACGTTAGGTAGAATAATCTTTTCTATATTGCAACAACATGAATCCTTTCCAATCTCTTGCAATCAATCTCCCATATACAGTAGAGTAAAGTATAACTTTGTACTGGTGAATTTGATGTATGCCTTACAGAAAAAGTGTAGCCTTGAGCATTTTCAAAAACTGTCATCAAAACCGTAGCCATAGTGTACATCAGAAAATACTTAATACACTGTTATATTGACAACATCTTGTTTATAAACAATGACTTGTCCTTCTGATGGCACTGACATGTTCATTGATATAAATATTTACTTTTGAGAGATGGACTAACTAAGGATTTTTAGCAAGTTATGGGCTTTTGCAGGTAATCCCTTGTGTGGTGCTGTTAATGAAATGTTTTGGGAAATGCACACTGTTTTGTAAATGTCAAGGATGATTTAATTAACGTACCTGAGAAAAACGGCAAGCCACAGTAGATGCAAACTGAAGAATACGTTTGTAAATAACTTATTTCTGTCAGCTCTGACATTTGCAAAGTTGCATGGTGAAGAAACTAAACTGACTCCCTCCAGGGGACTGCAACCTTTTTATTTTATTTCTATTTTATTATTTATTATTATATTATTATATTTGGGGACTGTTTGACAGTATGAAAAAAAATACACTTCCCAACACTATTAATGACCACCTTTGTTTTTTCATAATGTCATGGCACACATGACAACTTGATGTTTTTTGTTGGGCTTTCTATTGTCTCATCTTTGCATTTCTACCTGTCCTAGTGATGTGTATCTAAGCCATATCTAATAGTAGTAGTAGTAGTAGTAGTAATAGTAAATAGCAGTATTATATAGGTGCATCTCTACAGGAAACTCACTCTCCCATCGGCCAGGGTGGACAGCAGCAGAGAGGAGGCAGGTGTTTCTGCTGTTCCTGGACCTCCAGCATCAGGACCAGGCTGGGATACTGGTTGCCCAGATAATTCAACAGGAAGGTCATGAAGTTGTAGATGACATAGGCCTCATAGCACTCTCTGCACGTGTCCACATAGATTGCTATACTGGGGTACTTCAATGCAATCCACTATAAGACAAGGAGAGACAATGTTGTGCATTAAAAGCCAGTAACATTCAGAAGTCACAATCTTCAGTGCTCATCTGTTTAAGATAACTTGAGGTATTTTTCTCCCAATTTCTTTTTTTTTTACAAACAAAACGTGTACATGTGTATATGGGCGCAATCCAAAATAGTTTTCCCTGTACTACACACAACTTACACTGTCCAAGCTGTAGATTGGCACCATCCATAATATCCTAAAGACGAAGCAAAATACACCGTAAGTCTCACACATGCAACAACAACATAAGGCACACACTACTACTAAACCTATGACCATTGTACCTGATAATTGGCTTCTGGAGTTCAGGCTGAGTGTAATTCACCAGATGCTGCAAGATGCCCCATAGCGATATGGGTATAGTCATGAAGACAAATATCCCTGCGATGAACCATGCTTTGTTATGAGTGGTAACCTGAAAGGCATGACATAGAAATAGCATCAAATCGTTTTCACCTGAGCAGACAAGGCTGTGAGCACAATCACTTCATCGTGGACAAAATATTGCCAGAGCTGAGGAAGCTTGGAGGTATGTACCTGAGAAGTCTGGGGCTAGGCACCTCGATGTGAAATTCACTACTTGTTTTAAAGTAAAGAATAAAAGTGTGGTTTGGGAAATGGTCTGAAATAATGTAAAGAATACATGCTTTGAACATGTAGCCTGCATCAATAGTTCTCAACCTGTAGGTCCCCACATGATTTTGGGGGGGGGGGTCCCCAGATGACAGTAAAGTGACAATTTAAGGGCTTTTAGGACATTTTAGAAGCAAAATTGCCTTAAGAGGTGAAAATAGCTGTTGGCTATTTTCACAATATTTTTCTGTGGAACAGAGTCAAACTAAATGTAATGCCTACAATTCCAAGTGATTTTCAGGGTGGGGGGTCCCCAGTCCATGTGTGATTATTTTTGGGGGTTTCTGTAAGGTTGAGAGCCACTGGTCTACATCATTATCAGACCTAATGTACCCTTCAACTTATTGTTAATACCATAATGTCTGGCTATCCACAGGTTTTGTAGCAATTGTTGAAATATTAGGCCTTGAGTGTCAATATGTTTAGGCATGTCCAAAATAAATCATGTGTATCTGGGCACCTCAATCACATTGATGTGGTCAGACTTCTCAGGTGATTGATTGATTGCATACTTTATTAGCAGTTTGCAGAAAAAAAGTACAGTTCAATACATGGTCAGCTAAGAGGATTTAAAACCCAAGAAAGCCTTTGGCTTGTTTCCAAAGGGGTCCTTTGTACTCAATTCATAGAGATAGGTGCCCACTCTTCCCACCTAAGCATTGGAGTCCTTCCTCCTGGCCATATTTTTGTCTACGTTCATAATCATCAGTGATCACTTCAAGATCTTTGCTTCCCGACTAAAAAACAACAAGCCATCCACACAAGTTAAGTTAGCCAAGATTACCAAAACAACTAACCTCTGACTTCTGTAGCTCCCAAATGCATAGCGGTAGAACGACAAGCAATAACGAGATATACAACAAAATAACCAGTGGGCGAATCCATCTCCTCCAGTTTCCACAGGTACACGGCATCTTATGATATGGAAGCCTTCACAGCTGGCCACAGGACAGTGACCACTGCAATTATTCTAACAATAACAATTTGGACTTGCCAACACTTGATACATTCGCCCGACAACAACCGCTGTGTGATGTAAAAGAAAAAGCCCTTTGGGTCAAAACAGTACTAACTATAACGTTAGCCGACAAGCCAACGCTAAGTTTCATTCATAGAAAGTTGTTGAATTATTATTAGATTGTATTCCTGGCTATTTTAGCACAGCTCGACACTGAGGCTAACGTTAGCTCGTCAGCTGACTCGTCGCGTAAACAACCCCCATGACTCCACCATGCTTCTTCAAACACGGGAAGAAGGTCCACAGCCTTGCTTTTAAGAACAGCTGTATTCGAATAAGGAAATATGACTACAATGAAATATCAATTGGGTAAATGTAGGTACGTAGCTGTTTTCTACCCGTTCTAATAACGCAGCTGAAAGTTTTTAACTGTTGATTCCGTGTTGTTGATTATGTGGACTTCCTGTTGAGGTTGCGATTGTTCACGCCTACGATCAACCTGATTGGACCTTACAAATGCATTAGCCAATCACCATCAAGCTTTGTGCTCAATGTTTACTGGGTAGTTTGGTTGGTTTCACGTTATTTGAGCTTGGCATCAAATTGGCTTTACAGTTGAGTATCCGGTATTGGGCGGATACGAAAACTATGTACGTGCGTCCATGTATGTGTGCGTAGAAATGACCGGAAACCGTAGGCAGCCTCAAAGCCGGATCTAAGCACCTGGCGACGCGAAGTTACATCACTGAGCAACCACGACCGCCGTCCTCTCCACGCTCCTCTCTCGCCACAAGATGGCAATACGAATTAACAATGTCCTCGTTTTACTGGTAGGTAGGCTACTAACTACAATAAAAATCAATTAACAGTTAAATTTACTATTAAAAAGAAAGTATTTTGCACACCCAGGTGACGCGTAGGAGAAGACCAGGGGTCTAAACGCAGCCACAGAAAACTCCATACGGGCAGTTTTATACGTTTCGGTAAATACGTCAGGTTATTTACTTAATTAATTTTGACGGACATACAGACATAACACAGATGGTCCGTTCAACAGCACGAGCACTTTCTTACTTTATGGAACGACCAAGCGACGTCTTCACACTTTACAGTCATTTTGTGCAAAACTTGTTACTTGCACTGTGTACACAGTAATGCAACTAAAACGCCTGCCTTGAACAGGTGGTTTTAATGACTATTTATCAGAAGTGAAAAATAAATTTCAGACAGCTCTATAGCATTTTTCTTTTTAAAGGAAAGGCAAACCTCTCTGGTAACAAAAATGCCGAAAAAGTGATCAAAAATGTCAACCAAACAACACGCTATTTGTGGAGGATTGATCGCCTAGTCAGTAAGAATACTCTGAAGATTCTTCATTCATCCCTCATTCAAGGTCATTATGATTATGCATGCACTTCATGGTATCACAACACCTCCAAGGCCTTAAAAACAAGGCTCCAAACATCCCAAAACAAACTTGTAAGGCTACCTCTTGGCCTCAATCACAGAACCCATCTAACCCCTGCTCATTTTGCTAGGATTGGATGGCTTAGGGTTGAGGACAGAGTACAGCAACTTGCTATGGGCCTGGTCTTCAAGATACACCGCAACATTGGGATCCCCCTGTATTTGTCAAAATACTTCCAAAATGTTAACGCAGTCCATGATCATAACACCAGAGGCAGCTCCACGGATCATGTTCAACCCAGATTTGGCTCAACTAAGGGTATGAACTCGTTCTCATGCTATTCAACAAAAATGTGGAATGCCCTACCAAAAGGAGTAAAGGAGTGTAAAACCCTACTCACTTTCAAAACTGCCCTAAAGATACACCTTCAGGAGGCTGCAATTCGAAAATGGCCCCTGTCTAAGTCTTAACCTACCCCCCCTACCCCCCCCATCCTTCATTTTCCTCTTTTGTATATATATATATTTTTTTTTTCTCTCGTCATACCAGTAACCTGAAAGCCGATTGTATGACATTCTGTATAGTAGTGTGTATATCTGCCTGCCTCTTATATTTCATCATGATTTGTGTGCATGGGGTTCTCATCTTAAACAAGCTTAGTGCTTAATGAGGGTTTCCAGTTTAGTAGACCTTGTATTGTGAATTTGTACTTCCATGTACTGTTATGTACTGTCATGTACTATTCTCATGTCTTTCTAAATAAACTACATCAATCAATCAAACTAGTAAGAAAAATAGAAAGAAAGAAATGTTCAATTACGCCCAATACAAAGATTATGGTTCAGATCATTTACAACTGCATTATGCAGTAACTGGATCCACTAACATGATAGATTACTTTAAGCAAACACTCATCTCAAACACAAGTAGTCCTAAGATATTATAAGACCATCTATATAATAATAATGAGACTGAGTTTAAAGTAGTTCTACAGTCTACTGACAATTTGAGACTGACTGTGGTACATTTTGTTTCTCTTTTATAGTGGGTTTGTTCTTTATGTAGCCATATTGCTACTCTTGCTACCTAAATCAACACAGTGTGTCATTACTTTATACATTTAAAAGACAAGTGCAAAAAATCCAGTAAATAATACATTTCTGTATTGTTTTCATAATTTTAGCTCATTCAAATGACCTGATGGATTGCAGCCCCACTGTGAGAATACCAGCACTGTCAAGACTATTCCCTCGTGCAGTAAGTTCAAAGTTTTCTTCTTTTAATGCTCCCGGAATTGCAGATGTAACGTCACTATGTTACATGACTTGACATCAGAGTTGACACTAGTACAGCCCTGGTTTGCGTCATTAGAGGCCTGCCTTTACTCTAGCAATATGTCAAACCAAGAATCTCGTCAAACACATAACCGACAAAGATTACAGGCGTCCAAGGTCTGTGTCATTTGCCAGTGAGCACTGGGGACATGGACATGTTACACACACACACACACACACACACACACACACACACACACACACACACACACACACACACACACACACACACACACACACACCCCCACACACACACACACACACACACACACACACACACAATTTGTATTACAATAATAGTGGCAATTTTATGAATGGCATTTGGACATTTTATTTGGCCTTTATTCAACCTAACTCTGAAATCTTAATTCATTATACTTAATAATTGCGCAGCGGTGTCGCACACCGAAAATAGCAGATCTATAAGCTCACAACGTGTTGCACTGTGACGCATTGTGAGATTTTAGATCTGCTATTTCCTGTGTGCGACACCTGCATGCAACCAAGTATAAATCAGAAATAACTCTAACCTTAACCTCTAAATCCCTAATCCTGGTTAACCGTAAGCCTAACAGTCTTGAAATGATTGTATATTGTAAACATAAAACAGCCATTCCTCTTGTGAGTAGGAACAACTTACCAAATACTTGTGTATACACTGTATAGTACACACACACACACACACACACACACACACACACACACACACACACACACACACACACACACACACACACACACACACACACACACACACACACACACACACACACACACACACACACACACACACACACACACACACACACACACCTACTTACCTAGCTTACCCTGATGAGGTCAAATGCTCAACTGGCCTGTAAAACAAAGCAATCATCACCACTATTGTATTTTATTAAATACAGTGTTTACTTGTTAAGGGCCAGGAATTAGTATGTGCGTGCGTGAGTGAGTGAGTGTGTGCGTTGCGTCTTGCATGTTTCTATAAAATGAGGGGAGACAGAACTTTCCTTTCTATTGCACCATGTCTCCACTGCCCCACAGTCACAGAAATCACTGGCTGTTGCAGGACAGATTGTTCATTAATTTTGAATTCCTCCTTTTGGCTTTTATGAATTAGAAATGGTCCTTTGCACATGAGTCGCACAAGGCGAGTGGCATGGTGGGATAGCTTGGAGGGATTACCGTGCAAAATGGCACATGGAGTGCTGCCATGCACGGGCAGGGTAGATAAACATATGCTCTCTGCCTGATCAAACCCCAAAACATTGTGAGTATGAGCAATATAACATCCATCGTATGCAACTTAATCATAGCCCCCATGCATCGCAGAGAGAAGCTCTCTGTATTAGTCTTGTGGGACACTGAAATGAAAGGGATAAACTGAAGTGAACGGGTCTTAGTGTGTAAGTAGTGTGTAAGTCGATGGGCAGCACGGGAGGAGACACACTGTCTGATTCCTGAGTATAGCAACAAGAGCTACTTTATCAGCCAAAGTGCCAAACCTCCTTTATCGGGGGAATACACAAGTCTGCAATCATTCGCTGATCATTAATCTTAGAATGTGTGTCACAGGCCTAGGTGTTAGGAAATGTTCAAATTCACAAAGAGCGTTCTCTTCTCTTCAATTAAACTGTTCCTGAACAGTAACAATACAAATAACTGTACTCTACAGCACTGTGTTTCCCAAACAGTGGGTCAGGACCCATGTTTGGGTTGCGGACCAATTTTTATTTGCAAGTAAATATACTTTTTTTTGTTTCCTACATTAAACAATATATAGTCAAACGATCTAAAAAAGTCACAACTTTTAATTTAAATTCGAATTTCATTTAAATTAAAAACAATTCCAATTTTTTTTCATAAATAAGATAATAATTTCCATAAATACATACAAAAAAATGTTTTAAGAAGTAGTGAAAATAGCAGATCCACAAGCTCGCAACGCGGCGCGAAGCGACGCATTGTGAGCTTGTAGATCTGCTATTTTTGCTAGTTTGGGTCCCGGGCAAACGTCTAGTTTCTCTTTTGGGTCTTGAGCTAAAAAGTTTGGGAACCACTGCTCTACAGGACCAGTACCATTTCCGAAGCAGCACTCCAATGTCCGTGCTAGTCCACTGTTCGCATACAGTACACAGCCATTAAATACAAGGCTTAGGATTTACTGCTATACTTAAAGTGTTTGTTTAACTATGTGCTGGGACGCAAATCGACCTGTTCCCTAATGGTCTCCTCATTACAACATCATGACTAGTTTGTAGTTTGGTTTGAGACTTTTGCCTCATTCTTAAAGTGACACTAACTCTGCAAAAGTTCAATGACCACTCAAATAAGTCTTAATCAGATGTAGTGTAACATACATTGCATCCAAATGATCACTGAACCCATAATATATCCCATCAGGAGGATGGATCATATTTCACCCTGTGTTCTGTCTTTTTTTTTTGGAACCGGTCCCTGAAGACAGATATTTCTGGAGACTGAGTGGCTCTGAGATAATCTACACACTTCCTCGAATACTGTACCCTGAGAAGATGTTTGTTTGTAGCGCTAACATAAACCAGACATAGTTTTCCCATTGCGTTAATTCTATGGAGAAAAGAAATGTGCATGTGTGAATAATTTATTATTAGACACTAAATGTGCATTTGTTCCACTATTTAGACCGGTTTCCTGTAAGGAATTATCAGACTTAAGTCTAGAGCTTATCTAACTTGCATGGCATGAGGTAGCCTGACCTCGAGGTGTGTTACTTGGACCGTGTTGAACCATTACCTCAGTGTGCGTTAGCAGTAGCACCTCAGAGACACAAACAGAAAGCCTACAAAGGAACCAACACATCCTTAAAGTCTATTTCTCTCATCTTCTTTAAATTATGTCTATAGATTACTTACACTTTAATTTGTATTGTGAAAAAAGTGTTAACGTGAGAGGTTTATAGTTACATTGAGTTGGGTTGAAATGACAAGAGTCGAGTCAAGTTATATTGAGGGTCGTATGAGTAAATTATAATTTGCTCCCATTGTCACCACGATATTCTGTGCATTTCTCTCCAAAAATTTCAATAATCGACTTGAGAATTTATATACACCATGCCGTAAAAATGCAATAAAGTACACTGTTACATAACCCATTTGATTGAGGTCAAACACTTCAGCTGCTTTCGAATGTGTTGTGTTGTTCAGTCCATTATCTTAGCTTGTTGTATCATCCATCAACCAATTCCTCATTATCGACCGCTTACCATCCATCCAGGTAATGGATGGGGCTCGATGTTATTGTGCAGTAAGCATCTTCTTGAAAATGAACGGCAGCCAAGAGCAAGTGTTTAATCTCAGTTGAATTAAGTGAAATACTTTTTTGTTTTCTCTATGTTGTATTGTAGGCCCTTCATTGTCCGAACTGCTCAACATATTTAGCAGCACTAAAAGAGTCTGGGCAGTGGGCACAAATCACCATATTCTATATACGTTCTACTACATTGAGGAGCACTTTGGCCCTTTGAGGATGTCTGTTATTTGTTTTCGGAGCTTCACTCAAATTGACTGCTGGCCAGTAACTAGGTTCCCACCAAATTCCACAGAGCTAAAACCATCCTGCCTCTCCCTTAATTCTCTCTCTATGAATCTCTCTCTCTCTCTCTCTCTCTCTCTCTCTCTCTCTCTCTCTCTCTCTCTCTCTCTCTCTCTGTCTCTGTCTCTGTCTCTCTGTCTCTCTGTCTCTGTCTCACACAAATCTGTTACTATCTTTGTACGTCTTTCCATCTCGGCTATGTTTCTTTCTCCTCTCTGTCCTCTCTTCCATCTCTATTTATTATCTTGTGATTGTCTTACTTTATGTAATTCTGCCTAAATTGTAGCATACTCCCCCTCTCTCCCTTTTGACTGTCCCAAAAAGCATGTGTTCTTGTTTTATGTGTCACCTGTCTGATAAAACCAGGACATGTTACCTTTCAGCAGCTATAGTCATAATGTATGTTAGAGGAATTCGATGTTTCTCCAGGCTTACTGGAAATGATATGACTGGTGTGTTTTCTTACAGCCAATATGGAGCCTTTTCATGATGACATCAGACTTATCACAGACTCACCAAAACCAATAACAAACTAATACATTATGTGCCTACTACTATAGCCCTGTGTTTATCCTGGAGATAAACTAATCAGATAACACATTTTATCTGGCTTCTTGGCTGGAAACCAGAAATAGGAATATGAATGCAGTTCATGTATGTTAGCAGTCATCAGAGGTGAGGGTGTCTTACAGTACATAGAGAGCACAGACTAACTAACTGCATCAAGATACCAATGATGGTCTAGGTACATAGTAAAGCCTAATTCATGCTTCTGTTTTTTTTTTTTTACTTTTAATGAATCATGTAAACAAGCATGTAATTCGTGATAAGCTGCGAGCAGCTCGCGGTTTGCCTAGAGGTTGTGCAACATTACATTGAGAAAAACAAAACAAAAACATTAATGTAAAATACAAATGATTGGTAACAGCTACAAAGTCTACTTTGTCTTTTAATACATTTAGATCCAAGTTAAAATGTTGCATGCCCTCTCAGTTTCAGCCAATCAGGACACAGGGATATCCAATAGGGATGTAATAAAGTATTGATATAGGAACGTGAGTATCGCAGCATTATGTTTAGTGATACTGTATCAATTCTCAAAATCACTGTATCAATTTGTAACCACTTGAACCCCAGCATCCCTATTCTGGGGGGAACATAAAAAGTACAAGTACAAGCTCACCTCACAACGCGTTTCGGCTATTTTTGAAGAAAAGATTGTTGTTGAACGGGAAAAAGTGCTCCAAGTACAGAACCAAATCAGGTCAGGTCAGGTCTACTAAGTATAGAGGGTTTATGAATTAGTGGTTAATGATTTCATTTAGTGTTTACATTTTGTTAAAGATATGGGCGATTCCTTTGTATAGCTAACACAAAAAGTAGTACTATCATGTTGGATGTTGCAGGGACTGTGAAAAAGTAAACTCTTTTGCTCCGATTTTATGCATATGCTTATAGTATGAACGTTTTGGCCTAATTGCACATCATCGCAATATAAAACAATATAATGAATCATAACCCCTGTATCACAAACTGTATCACCAACTTGCTATCCATAGCTACAGATTTCTCAGGGAGGCCACGTTGTTTTTAGACTCGATTTCTTCAAATTTACTTTCTGTCACAGTCTTGTGTCACACACCACTTTTGACTAACATCCGTTTGTCAGGATAACAACTCGCTAGTTGAAACATTCTTGTTGCTTTCTATCACATTGAATAAAGTATGTGTTTTAGGCCGGCAGCATCTCCTGATTCAACTTTTAGGAATACAAATCCCCTCCTCCTCTTTGATCCCCTAAGACACGGCTGAAGAAGATTCCAATTGCGCTTTTCCCGAATCCCTCTCTTTTGGCAGTGCAGGCGATATGCGACCCTGTTGGATTTGGAGCTCTGCATTCCCACTAGTCTGTCCAAGCTGTTCACATCCTCTCCACTGACATTAGCAACCCCGGGGGCTCCGTTGCCAAGCAGGTCACAGTGCACTTCAAATCACTCCCAGACACCCCGTTCTCACAGAGTCAGACACAGATAAGAAACGGGGTGGATGGCTTTTCATCTCCTTGATATTAGTATCGCGGCGAAATGAAGCGCATTGGTACTTCAGGTCGAGATGGTGTTATTTATTTAGTATAAGCAGCAGCATTAACATGAGAGTAATGTATAAAATCAACAAGAACAGACAGATATGGGTAAGGTTTGATACACAGTATTATGAATCAAATCAAGGAATAGTGGTAAAATTATATTTGGATACAGGACATTTGAAATTATACAAAAGCCCACTCTCTTGTATTATGGGCTGCTGTATGCTGTGCAAAACACTTCGTCCTAAAAGAAGTGCAAATAAGTATACACAGAAGGCACCTACACAAGCACGTATGTAGGTACACACACACACACACACACACACACACACACACTAGGGCTGTCAGTTCTCCTCTATAATCCCATTCGAATTTCAATGCTTTATTATTTTTAATATTCGAATATTTTCGAATATGTTATATAATTTATAATTTTTCTTTTTTTTTTACGTAACTTTTTAAAAGTAACTTTCTCTGTTACTATAAACAAGTGACGTTTATAGGGAGAAACATGATGAAAGCATTTGTTTTCGCATCGGTAGGTCAGGAAAAAAATAATTCACATTCGAATTATTTTCGAATAGTGAAATTCGTTCTGACAGCACACACACACACACACACACACACACACACACGCATACAGGTCTACTCTGTACATATACAAATACACTCACTTGTAGCACACACATGTATTCAAGTTCATACACATACATCCATGTACATACAAACACATACAACCCCCCCCCCCCCCACACACACACACACACACACACAAAGTTTACATGTATTCACATATCAAATGTATAAGGAAAGGCAGCGTAGTTCTTTGGTAACGGATACAATTTCCTCATTAGCAGGCTCTTTACTCCAAACAAGAGCTCCTGCCTTTCGGCATCACACAATTACAGGCAGTATACAATACTTATCACAATAGTACACCTTAAAAAAAGTGGATATGATAGAGCGTACATTATACATACAAGCACTTTTCAAACAACTCTATACTCCAACTCTATATGACAGCTGATTTTGCGGGCCTTGTAAAATTCACAGTCTTGTACGAAGAAACCAGTTCCTTCCTTTGCTTTTATGGTAGAGAGGCTATTTATATTATGGCTGATCATAACATATTATTGTTTTGTTGTGTTTTGTTTGATACTGTATGTCTGGGAATGTACTGACATGGAAAAATAGTTTTGTAGTTTTTGACCATTTAAAACCAGTAAACTTCAGATTAGCATGCATGATTAGGCTGTTTAGTCATCCAGGTAAAGCAAGTAACCTTCTATTCATAAGCATGCATGCACACGCGCATGAGCACAAGCACATACACGCACGCACGCACACACACGCACACACACTGCTATATGGCTAATTTAACCACTTGAAACCTAGCATCCAACAAGCTCGTAGATCGGTTATTTTTGACAAAGAGATTTGGTATAGAGGGGGAAAAAGAGTGGACCAAGTAAAGGGCCGACCCCCGGTCAACTAAGAATCAGTTTAGAGGGTTTAAGTGGTTCATTTGAAAAGACTCATCTAGTTATATGTACTGAGACTAGCTCAATGAATTATTTGTACGAATAATACACAGCACAACGGCAAGTGTGTGTACTGTAAGTGACAGAGATTTAGAAGCTGCTTGAGTTAACAGCATGCAGTCTGTGGGGGCCAGTGTGTGCGCTCTCCTCTCCCGTCATCCCCTTTGACAGCAGGCGGCTTGCCTTTCCTTCCTGCACCTTTTGTCTCCAGCCCCAGTCGTGCTGCCCTTTATGTGAATAGCACGCTCGTCTTGGCTACTGATTGGTGGTAATTTATAGGCACCGGCGTTCAGCTGCATCCTGTTCGAAAGCCCCCCCCCCCCCCCCATCTCACCCTCCTCTCCTTCCTCTTCTCTCACGGTTCTACCGTCACTCTCCATGGCCATGGGAATAGACGTGTAAGCCCGAGTCTGGGAAGTGCAGCCCCGCGGAGAGGCTGCAAATAGCACTGTACATCATCAAACCCATTGTCTTAGTCTATTAACCCATTAATACCTGGGACGCATCTGTGTCACTTTTAGATTTCTTTAGGCTATTCAAAAATAGCAGATATACAAGCTCATAGCGCGGCACCGAGTGCCGCGCTATGAACTTGTAGATCTGCTATTTTTTTTAAATCGAGGAAAAAAAAATTAGTTTTTTTTTTCAATTTTTTTTGGGGATTTAGAAGACATTTCTAGAATCTTCTCAGGTCTTAAAGGGTTAAGTCCACTTCCTCGTTCAGCCCCTCCAGGCTCACACGCTTCCAGGCGGTGCTGAGCACACACTTTTTATTGTCTGAATCAAATATATTCATATCCTTTATTGTTGCTGTGGTGAGCAGTGATGGATCCTGTTGTGTTTTATAACAGCTGGTTGGGGATAAATAACAGCTTGCAGTCAAGTCCAGGGGGTTTGTGATGGGTTGGTCAGTCGCTGTCTTTTCGGAGGCTGCGGTCCGTGTGAAGGTTGTTAGGCTCAGGGCTTTTGCACTGGATACTGGTACCGTTCATCTGGCCGATGCTGGTCACCTGGTTGTCTGAGTAACACCAGCAGCACAGACACGTCTGGAGAGAAGAAGGGGGAAAAGGTGAATAAAGAAAATGCACGGGAAGGTATTCACCAATACTTGTTGTTCTACATCACTCTGAGATATGACAAGTTATGTCATGTTGACCTTGACTGTGTGTGTGTGTGTGTGTGTGACCTTGACCATTGAACCCTTCAACCCAACATTCTATCACCTCTTCTACTGATCATTCCCATTTTTACCTTGACCTTTACTTTGGACTTTTTTGACCCAATAGTTAACATCTCTTTGGGGCAGCCTACAGATCATTCGTACCAAGTTGAATTAAAATCCGCCCATCTGTCCGTGAACTATTTTGTTCAGTCAAAAAGACAGGAGGGATTATTAGCCTTGGTCAGCATACTGTATATTCTTCTAATATAAATTATTTTGTCCTGCACTGTCACCAAATATAAGGCTTTATTGTCCCAGTACCATGCATTTCACTATGTTAGTTAGAAAACTAGCTATAAGATAACCTTTTCATAGGTTTGTTTCATCTAAATCGTGATCATTATCTGCTGTATTGTCCCGTGCTCAGACATACTGCTGAACACTGTCTTGAACTGAATATGATATGGGAAAAAAACATTTGTTGTCAAGTGCAGTCGCACTGTTGCACTATATGTGAGGACTCTGTCCAAATGCGACAGTGTGTACTTATCACACTACATGTGTGTAAATGTGTCCCTGCACCAGTGTCACCCAGACAAAGTCCTGTATTGAAACTCTTATTAGCAACTGCTGTCAGACTGCTTGCGTGTCTGTCTGTCTGTCTGTCTGTCTGTCTGTCTCTCTCTTTCTCTCTTTCTCTCCGAGGCATGGCTTATCTCCAGCCCAGGTCTGACAGGCATGTTCAGTATGTGACCTCAGACCACAGAATGAGCACATAAATCAACAGGCTGCTTTACAGTTTCCTCATGGAATGTCATCACCACCGGCCGCTTGCCTGGGCCTCGTGGGCATGGAGTTGACTGTTTGTTTTACTGGCCAGACTAAACTAGACGCAAGTTTTTTCTTTCTTTTTTTCCCCTTGTTTAGTTTTTTTATTCCAACAAAATCGACCACATGGAAAGTCATCAAAAAATAAACAAACCTGGGGTGGTGGATGACTGTACATTTTTCATTTTATTTTGTACCTGTGTCTGGAAGTGTTTGTGTGTGGGTGTGGGTGCAAGAGAGAGGGAGAGAGGTGAAACTGCACTTTGAAGACTGTAAGACAATTGACCGTCAACTAGGTCTGAGTGATAAGGGAGAGCTGTGTGTGTGTGTGTGTGTGTGTGTGTGTGTGTGTGTGTGTGTGTGTGTGTGTGTGTGTGTGTGTGTGTGTGTGTGTGTGTGTGTGCATAATGTGTGTGTCTTTTGTTTTACCTGCTAGACTAAACTAGAGGCTTTCTGAACGTGTTTGTTTGTGTGGCTGGGTGGGTGGCTGTGTGCGTGCGTGCAAGGATGCAGGTATGTTTTATTCCAACAGAATGTACCACGGTAATCAAAAAACAAAACAACTTGGGGGTGGATGACTGTGGAAGTAAAAAAAAACTTACAGTACAGTAGTACAGTAGTACGTGTGAGTGAAAGAGAGAGTGAGTGAATGTGTCTGGTCTCTGCATTGACAACTATCAGTGATAGATATGAATATTCTGTACCTTGAAACAGTTCTTAAACTTCTTGCTGACGAAGTAGAGGATGATTGGGTTGATGCAGGAGTTGACTGTAGCCAGGTTGATGCTGAGATAATCCAAGACCAACAGGAAGCTAAAACCCCGGGAAGAAGAATCAACGATGAATTACTTATATAACAGTGTAACTTCATTTCAAGCCCTTTTGGATTCCATTTCATTTGACTTGGGGATCATCGGTCTGTGAGAGTTAATACTTTTGGCACGAGGGAGCTTTCCTTCCACTATCAGTCTAAGTATTGTGTTGTGTCTGTCTCATCAACCACATGAACCCTAGTGTCCCTGGGTGAACATTCAGAGAAAATAGCTCACAAGTTAACAACATGCCGCTGTGATGCGTTTAGAGCTTGTAGATCAGGGACTTTCGGCAAAGAGATGGTGCAGAATGAAAAAAGGAGGGAGAGAACTGGCCACTGGGGGACCCCATAAAAAAAGTATATCTTAAGTGGAGGTTTTGGCCGTAATGGGCTGATGGTTTGCATTAGGATGGGGGCTTGAGGATTTTTTTTTTATTTCTCTCTCTCTCTCTCTGTCCTGGTTGGTGGCTGGGAACACTAATCTCTTCTTCCTCTCTCGTTGACCCTTTTCTCTCCTACATTTAGTTTTTCTCTTCTTAATTTCTCCCCAATTTAGTCATTATACTAATTGCCCCATTTGTATACTCCAGCCTCTACTGTTTGGTCTTGGAGAGCAACACAACCACACCACTCCTCCGATACACATGGACTTTCCAGCCACTTCTTTTTACCTGACAGTGACACCCCAGTGCGCTATCCATCCCAGTCCCACTGCCTGCTGAACAGACCAACATGTAGGAGTGAGTCTCTTGTGCAATGACAGAGAACGCCCACCTGGCTTCCCACCCACAGACACAGCTGTGTTCGTTGGAGCGCCTGGCCAAGCCAGAAGCACCGTAGTGGATTCGAACCCCTGGTGGGGCAGGTACTTTACCCCCGTGCCATCCGGGCGGCAGACCCTGTGTATTTCTGTTACATTATCATTACAGGAATACAGAAGTGTTGGCTGTGATGCTTCGCCTCTTCGCTATTGGTTGTTTTTGTTTGGCGAACGATAAGTTGAGTCTGCTGTTGTACTTAACTTCAGTCACTCTGGATGAGAGCATCAGCTAAATGCCTAAAGTGGATGTAAATATAGAACTTTGAGTCACTCCAGTTTGTCTGTCTGGAGGAGTTACTACCTGTAAACAGCTTGAGTGTGTCATAATTTTTTTGCCCAGATGAAGGTTTACAGATCCAGCTCTGTTCCAGCCAAATAGGGATGCAAGAATACTGCCTCTGACTGACTACATCCAATTGCTATTTTTACTTTTGGCAATTACGCAATCATGCATTAACCACATGAACTCGAGCATCTCTATTCTGGGTTGAACGTTGAGCAGAAATAGCTCAAACTGCGTCTCAACGCAAGGCGTTGTGAGCTTGTAGATCGGCTATCTTCGGAAAGATATTTACTAGTGTAGAGGGGGAAAAGGAGGCCCCTGGGGCACTGTGGTTATTAATAAAACAAATTATTTATACAACAATATACATGCATCCAATGTATTTTGTATGTAACACTAAACTCGATTCAGCTACGGTGACTATTGTTGCAAGGCATTATGGGAGATGTAACTACCAAATAGCTTTGACTAGCCGAAGATTCAGCATTCGCACGATGGTCCTCAGCAATGTTTTATTTAATTTATTCATTTTAAATCTAACAAGTCAAGCATGTGCCTTCTTACGCCACAAAACAACTAGGAAATACGATCCAAAGGTCCCATTCATTTTTGCATTTTTAGACAGAACATGTGTATTGATGTCTCATTTGAGACGTCAATGGAGGAGAAGACGACTCACCTGAGGAGGTCACAGCGGCCCACATCGTTCTGGTAGTAAACCATCTTCTTCAGGATTCTGCTGAGGTGCAGCGGAAACCAGCATAGGGCGAAGATGAGGACAAGGCAAAAGACCGCCTTGGCTACTTCTCTCCTCTGTATTCAGACACAGCACAACAAAACACACACACACACACACACACACACACACACACACACACACACACACACACACACACACACACACACACACACACACACACACACACACACACACACACAGCCATTAGGGAGTTGATGCAGACACATGTAATATTAATAGCAGGAGTAAACACTGCAAAGTGTCTGGCGGTTACCATAGGGACATGTTGGAAGAGTGATAACAAAACAGAGATTTGATATTAACACCCTTCCCCCACATGCGCAGAAATCTGACCTTTTAGTTTAATCTGTCAGGGAAGAAGAGGCAATGACATCACAATCTCTTTTTAATGTCAACTCCATCAACATGGTGGCACGTCCCTCAACACCAGAGTGGTATAACATGCACCAGTGACCACCGTTTTGGCTTAATTACTTAAACCCTATAATACTTTGTTTACTGTGGTCCCCCAGGGCTCTATACTAGATTCACTCCTTTTCCCCCTCTACACGACATCTCTACGCCCCAGAATAGTGACGCTATAGTGTTCAATTGTTCATGTGATTGAACAAGTCGTTTTGTTCATTCTGTGACAGAGTCTTTGCTGACCTGTTTGAGGTGCTCGCTGAGTGCGATGCGGAGGCTGCCGTTCCGATGGTTGAGCATCTCGCAGGTCATCAGTGTGTAGAAGACAGCTGTGCAGGCCAGTGGAACGCAGAAGTAGAAGCCAAACAACCACCAGTCCTTCACGTCTCTATAATACTGCAGGGAGACAGCCACACACCATTAAAAATATTACATTTAATATTTTTACCCACTTACCACTAAAAAAAAAGGTGGATCAGAGTTTATGATACTACGGTATCATAAGCAATCTACAGGTTGAAACTTGTAGATTGAAATGACATCTTGAACGTAGCCGTAGCTGCGGCTACGGTACGCGACTGCAAACATCAGTTGTTTTGCTCTCGTGATTGGCCAAAGATCAGCAAGGATTATGGGTATTGTAGTAGATGTACGGTTTTCTAAATGGCTTTGACACAGACTTCAACTCCAAAATGCTCAGAGTATTTAGAGTCTCCTGTGTTTAGCTCACAAATGCAGCTTCTTCACATTGTCAGCCCATAGATTGGGCTCCAAATCAGCACAAAACCTCCCATACATTTGGGCCCATCTACCCATCTAGTTGGGTCTATTTGGGTCTTATCAGCCTTTTCTTTCGGTGATTCAATGTTAACTCTTTGACTGCCAATGACGAGATTTCTTGTCATATTTTGCTAAGGCTCAGACTGCCAATGACGAGAACGACGAGATTTTGTGTTTTCAGTGGTTTTATGCTAGATGGTGCTATTCACTAACACATTTCATTCTCAGTCACACAGATCCAGGAGATCACGTGATCGCAAGACCTCCACCATTCACTTCCTTGTTATTTGATTTGGAAAAACGCCTTTTTCTTGCCTCCCTGGATTTCCTCTGCATTTTTGACGAGACAATGGCCTATTACAAGCGAAAGGGGGGTCGCGATGAATTTTTTTTGCGGAAGCACAGAGAAACCCTCTGTGTTTAGCAAAGATCGGGGCATCGATCATACTGGAGATAAATATTCTGTGACTAGTTGAAAAGGTAAGGAAAAGGAAAAATAGTTGGCAGTGGCTTAGCAAATATTTCTGGCAGTCAAAGAGTTTAGGCATGTGCTGTCAGGTGACCTGTCCAACTCCCGAAAAGGTTCGTGCTGTATTTCAATGTGACGAATCACCCAAAGGAATGGCTGATAACGGGCCGCACATGCGTTAACATTGAATCACCGAAAGAAAAGCCTGATAACACCCACGTCTATTGGGCCCAACTGGCCCAAATGTATGGAATCATGTGTGCTGATTGGAGCCCAGGCTGGTATGGCCACCTGGTGTTTAATTCTTATTTGCATATTCTTAAATTCCTAAAATTATTTATTTTCAAATGTGCTGCATGAATACATCAAACAGCCCAAATCCTTTATACACAAATGGACCTCTTTATATTCTCTGTAAATACAGCTTTAACTCATATGACACTGTAAGTGCATCTAAGGCAACAGTATTATATCTTTGTCTTTGTGTATTGTACAGAGTACAAGGGCATGAATTTTGCCAAGGAATTCTTCTCAGAAGGCAGCATGCCGTGTACTGTTTAATTTCCTGATAAACAGTAAACAGCTGTGTTCAAATCATGCCTCATCAACTGTAAGAGAAATCACATGGTCCAGACCTCAGCATTGTTCTGTTGTTCCCCTGTAATAGCTCAGCCCCCCCCCCATTCTTTGTGTGGAATGGATACACACATGTGGCCCAGCTCGAGGCCACCATACATCAACCCTTCCTAATTGCACATGTGGCCTGTGATCAATTACGCCCTCCAATCATGTGAAATCAAAGGCAGCAATCTCCAGATTTCCTCAAAGGCAGAGAGTAGGTAGGACAGTTTCTTTCCTCATTCAGTTTTCAAGACGTTTAGTTTGGCAATGTTGAACATATTTTATTGGACTGTTACATTAGCAATGTGTTGATGGCATTTCTCAAGCAGTAAATGTTGCAGTTGATGGAAATTGGTGTGATATGCCAAAGTTAAGATTTATACACACATTACACAGCAAAATCCTGAGTGTTAATTTAATCGTTAGAGTATAGAGAGGTCCATCTTATTTTTTACTGTTTTATTTGTGTACTATTATAACACATTTAAACATGGACTGCTACTGTCCATGTTTAAATACTGTTCAGGTATGCAAAGTCGCGCAGCATGTCCAACCTAATTACATTATTTCAAGATGAATACTAACCCAACACTATCCCAAAATGATATGTATTTGGCCGTGGACCCCCAATCTCAAAATATTTTGTTCCAGGGACCCCCCCAGAAGTAAAGATTTGAGTAACAAATGTTCGCTTATATATTCAGATTTGAAAACATTTTCTTGATTTTTCAATAGCCAAAGTATAAAATAATGGTTAAAGTGGTTACAATCTAAAATGACAGAGGCTTTCCCGGTCTTAATGGGTTAATCAACACAATGAATGGTATGGCAGAGAGTTCAGCCTCCAAGGACAAAGCAAAACATTGCACTAGACAAATAGTATAGCATACCATCATGAATTGTGTCTTTGGGTTGAGCATGCAGGTGCGTATGGTCTGATTGCGGTAGTCGAAGGTGACCATGTCGAAGCCAATGGCTTCAGGCACTGCCAGGAACAGTGACAGCACCCAGATGGAGATAATCTCTATGGCCGTCAGCAGAGGAACGCCCACGCCCTGAACACGACTCCATGACGCTACAGCACGATACCTGTGACATCACGCAAGCAAGCATGCACGCACGCACACACACACACACACACACACACACACACACACACACACACACACACACACACACACACACACACACACACACACACACACACACACACACACACACACACACACACACACAGAGGAGCAGAGGGGAGGAAATGAGAGAAGAGGAGAGGAAATGAGTTGAGAAGGGATGAGCAAAAACGTTATTGTCCACGTGTGGTTGTTTGTCTTTGTCTTCAGTAAAAACCAGTGGATGAGAACGCAATTAATACATGACAACAGTCAAGGACCACATGGCAGACCTCCCACTACAGATGTGGGAAGTTACAAGTGATGTTCTGGCAGTTAGTTGGCTGAGAGTTGGAATGAGTTAATTTCCTTCTACTGTATTGTGTTTAAGGGGATTACCAGCAGTGCTTATACACGTGCAGGTTGAACGCATGGAACGGTACTTCTATTACCATAAAGTAGAATGTATGAAATAGAGGAGGCAGAATAGTAAAGAATAGGAAAGTAGTAGGAAAGCCCTATATATACTGTATAGTATACTATAATGGCCAAAATGCAGATCTACAAGCTCTTGTGAGCTTGGAGAACTGCTATTCTAATTATTTTGTAAATATTTGTAAATGTATATAATATTTTTCATGACATGCCAAAAATAGGGACACCAGGTTGAAAGTGTTTAAGTGTCCTGTCCTCATCATAAGTGGAACTATATTTAATAGTTCCAATATGTTATTTTATGCATTTCCTCACAATATGCTTATGCATGGCATTGGCGAGGCACCAAATACAACAAACTGTGCAGTCAGTAAAGAATATCAAAACGCTAAAGATTTAATGACGGGAGATGATCAATTGTTTATTTTCAGAATCTAATATTTATATTTTTGTGAAGCCTCCAAACAGACTGGCCCATGTTGGCAGAGAGGTGCCTGCCTTTCTGTTGGCTTGTGTTTCCCATGCTCCGAATAGTTGTTTGCTTGTTTGTTTCATTAATGGAAACCACTTGTAGAAATGTTTTAGTAAAATCCGGGCATCAAGTTTTCATGGCAAAAACAATATATTTTTCATGACACATTTGAATTTCTCTGTCGAACAACATGGCGGCATCTATATTTTACCAAGTGGCAATGTAGCCACCCTTTTTTTTCTCTTCCTTCAACATTGAGAAGGGGGAGACGGCACTGGTAATGCACACATAAAGACATGCCGCACTGTATCCTGAAAGCACATTTGGAGCATCTGCTGTTTAACACAAGCACACCATCATCAATCTTGTTTTTCCATTTATTTTTCCTTTGGTAGAGGCTCATTAAAGAGATCTACTCTGTTTGAACCTTGGATCCCATTCAGAACCGGCCTGCTAGCCTCTTATCTGTAAAGTCGTGTCTTCTTGTGAACACAGTGAGATGAGACGGGGCCAGAGCTATCCACCTTCATTATTTATTCATTACAAGACCACTACGGAAGTACGGATACTGAAGCTACTTATGAAAAGGCCTTGTCTGTTAAAACCTTGCGATGAGATTTGTGCTATCGATATAAAATTGTGGTGTTGTTTTCTTCTACCTTTTTAGCATTAACATTATAAAAATATCTCTCATGGCCAGTTCTGTCATTCATTGGAGTTCTGCCCTTCATTAGTGTTTTAAATTGCGGTTTTAAAAACTAATTGTCTGGTATGAGCAACTGGAAAGCAAATGGAAAGAAAATAGGCATATAAATAACAGTCTCAACAGGGGTCCTCCATTAGTGGTGACCTTATACATTTCCTAGATGAGAACACATTTCCGAAACATACCTAAAACCTTTGTTTCTTTATTTTTAAGAACATGTCTTTTGTCTAACATCCATATCGAGCAAAGTTAGAGAAAAACATTTGGTTTGAATTCAGCTGAGGACAATAATCCCCTCCCGTGCACAGTCTGAAACAGCTTGGCAAGTTTCATAGACATGCGTTGAGACAATTCAGTCAGGGGTGAATCGTTCATGTTTTTATATGGCAGTCACAGTGTAGCTGGTTTATGTGTTGCAGTATTTATGTTTGGCATGTTTTGTTGTTGCAGTGTCTGCCTTTAAAACATTTAAAGCCTTAGCGTTTGTTGTTACTTTTATTTACCGGCATAAAGATGGTGCTGAGTGAAACATTAAAATGATTTTACAAGCTTATATAACTCGTTAGTGGAGATCTGCTATTGTTTGTTTGAGGTTTTCCCCCAATTTCTCTTTACAGTATGTCTAAAAACACTGTCTAAAAAGACAATCTGTGCAGTTCACTCCAGTGATGTGATGTCACTGGGGTGCAATCTGTGAATGTAAAACTAAAAGCCTTATTTCCTGTTTTTTTCTCTTATTTATTTTTTTATTTTGCCACTACCCTCAGTAGCCATGACATTGTCCTTGTTCACTGTGATCATGGCAAAATAGTAACCATGACTATATGAATCAGGTTGATGTAATAGCGACCATAGACCGTATGGGGGTGCCAGGCCAATAATGGCTGATGAAGTGTATCATGGCAATTAGCATCAAAACATACAGAAAGGGGAATTTTCTCTGTCCATATGGGTTATCATAAATATTATTGTTTGAATAGACTATGATAACAATCAACTGAAACGCACATCAAAAGCATGATGGTGTCCCTTAAATGTATTGTTTACAAAGGCAGCTACAAATAATAACAAGCTGCAGAAGGACTCATCAAAGAATTGTGAATAAACATTTACATTTTAGTGGACACTCTTACGCAACAGTATTTGGTAGGACTGCGCATTATGGCCGGATGATTAATTTATGGAATTAATGTCTTTACAGGCGTCATACAGTAACGGGTCTACCAGTCTCTCCAGCTCTTTAGTAAACAGAAAATGAATTTTCAGGTCAGCTATGAATCAGGAGAGAGAACTAATAAGGATACAGGATAAACATGTGAAATTGGACGTGATGACATAAAGAAGTGAGCAAACAAAAGAAAAGCTGGAGAGACAGGAAGACCCCTGTTATTGAACAAACACTCCATAATAGCAATGATTAATATCAAAATATAGAGCCTTAACCTTTTAACAAGTCTTTTTGTTTTAACCAAAACGTATCACTTACACTACCTTCAATATAGGACATTACTTGTAAGTAACTGAGTATTTATTCAATTTGGTATTGCTGCCTTATACTTTGAATACAAATGAGAATTTGAGTACTTCACTACTGGCATACGATGGTGGCCTTCACACAAGATTTACAGTATTCTAATAATAGCATACTGAGGTTCAGACATATACGCAGCTGACCATCTCACAATGCAAGATATAAGGAGAGTAGGGTTCGATGTCGTACTGACCTGTCAACACTGAGTGCACACAGGTTGAGAACGGTGATACCAACAGAGGCTTTCTGCAGAAAAGGCATCATCTTGCACAGAACTAGGCCGAACATGCTGCTGTCAAAGGGAAAGCGTGCGGCCAGGAGCTGGATGGAAAACAAAACGACAACATAAACCTCACATTAACACCTTGTAAGGGCTCACAATATCCTTCTTAACCAATTTGGAGATATAAACACATTTCAAGTACAGCATGTTATCAAAAAAGTTCACATCTCCACTTTAAAAGTTAAAATATATATATTTTTAAATGCATGTCCTTCTTTTTCCTGTTTTAGTTACTTGTACTTGTATTTGTATTTATTTTCAAAGCACGTTCAATATTTTTTTTATGTTCCTTATAAATAATAATAATTCTTATTATCAATAATTATTATTAATAATAATAAAACTTAAAGGTAGGGTAAGTGATATTTTTTGGTTAAAACAAAAAGTATTTTGTTAAAAGGTTAAAATATTATATTCTGATAGTAATCATTGCTATAGAGTGTTTTTTCAGTAACAGATGTCTCCCTGTCTCTCCAGCTCTTTAATAAACAGAAAATAAATTTTTCGGTAGGTGTCAAAATCTCAGCCAATCAGGAGAAAGTACCAATTTTTAAGCTTAATTTGTATAGTGTTCCAGTTCCAATTTTGTCTGTTCATTTCTTAGTGTCATCACTTTCCAAGTTCACTTGTTTAATCTGTATCTTGACAGAGTTCTCTGTCCTGGTTGGATAAAATTGGAAATGAAACTGAAACTAAAACGAAAATGCATTTTCTGTTTAATAAAGAGGTGGAGAGACAAGGAGACTCCTAATACTGAACAAACACTCTATAGCAATGAGTACTATCAGAATATAGAGCTATTTAACACTTATTTTAAACAATGCAAATCACTTACCCTACCTTTAATAATAACATAATTTTATAAAACAGGTTTGTCAAATCACTAAATGTGATTGGTTGATAGATAATGTATGTAATAACCATATGCCATGGCTATGAATTCTGCCTTTGTACAGTTCTTTATCACTTTGTGGCCAAGAAAAATGCTTAAAGAACAATTTCACCTATACAGTCCAAGTAACAAAGTTTATGATAACATTTATCCATGCATTTGCTTATTATTGATTAATTTCACATTTACAACAACTAGTTTAAAGTTGTATTAACAATATGCAGGAGCTTCCATGCAGTTATAGGGGATAGCAACCACCTTGATTGTGCAGGAAGTCAGGGACTACTTTCTTGTAGAAATTATTTTTGTAATGATATTGCTATTTAACTTTTTTATTTATTAATTAGAATATGTCTATGATTTTCATGTTGCCATATTTGGTAACCTTTGCCGCAGCACAGCTGTGCCAATAACCACGATAAAGCACTCTCTCTTGCGTGTTATTTGCTTAAGTAAACTGCCGGCACTAAAATACATTAAGACATTAGTCAGTCGAAGTGATTTGTGATTAGGGAGCAAATTGAAGACATTTATATTGCTTTGTTTGTTGAACATGGCCTGGGAGATGACCATCTATAGCAGCTATTAAAGGCTATAACACAGCAGCCTGGTTGAAACCACATCAAAGAGTGCTAGTCGTCATGTGTACGTCAGTGGGAGTTCAGCCCATCGACATTACACCATCTGGAGTGCATCATCTGATACAATGAAACATTCAGGTCTATGGTCAAGTCATGACTCATGATAGCGGCTCTATTTCAAAACTTGCCATTAGAATTTTGCCGGTAGCTCTATCTGTAAATACAACTAAATATGATATACAACTAAATATGATATAACTTCCTTTAAGAAACAAAGCTCGAACTTTTTTTCCTCACAGTGGCCTTGGCACACTTCCCTGAACAGGATCTAACATGGGTTGGACAAAGACATACATGGGATGGGGGTTGTCCCAGAGATTCTCAGGGTTGGGGCCAAAGGAAGCACTTCACGGGGCATCCTGGCCCCCCTATTGTTTGAATGGGCCGCTCCGTTTAATCAAAGTCCCACCCCAAGAGCTAAGAGGAGCAAGAGAGGGGAAAGAGGCTCCGGATCACTGTTTTTAGTCTGCGTGTGTAGAGTAGCTGATTAATTTTGGAAACACTGCCAAACCCAAAGAAAGACAGGGGACATCAACAATGGGCTCTGCCCTGCAGTTTACAGGGCATAAAGTACAAATGTTCTGCCCCGTGCAAAGGTATAGTACTGTATGTAGGAAAGGATTTGCACATACTGTACAATGCGTGATGTTGGACTAGTAAGTCACCACATGTGACAACAAACGTGACTGAAACAGTCACTGGTAATTGCTAACAGATGGCTTTGTTATTTTTTGTCTATGGATGGGCCTTTCGTATTGTTCTTAACATATTGAGTTACCTGAATTGGTCTCTCAGGATATTGCTGCATGTCACCATTATTGAACCCAATTTGAGGTCAGCGCGTACTACCAACATGGAAAGATGTACCAACATATTTATGATTATACCATTTATGTTAAAGTGCGTTTTTCAAAACAGGCTTTACATATAAAGACATGGGATTCAATGAAAAGATAAAAACATATAGATTATTTTTTATCTGGATGCTTTGCTAACATTGTTTTGAACTTTAATACCAATAATGCACACTGAACTAAGCTGTACTTAACCTATACAGAAACTTATATAAAACACTATAATCATAACTACAATCAGCATCTGATTTAATTCCAGAGTACAATGCTCATTAGTATTACAGTCTCCAGATAAGCCGGCCAGTGACTAATGTCTCAGGTCAGAACAAGGTGACTGGTATGTGTGTCCATAGCCTGATTTCAGTGTTTATTCAAGCTGGCCGCATCCCTGCTTCTCTCATCACTAAACTTCCTGCACTAGGAAGATAACGTAGTCTGACTGATTATCTATTTACACTCACTCTTGCTACCTCCTCACTCTTCTCTTGTAGTCCAACTTGTTTTGCTAGATCTCCTCCACGACTGCTGTACACCAGTCTCATCGTTTCAGAAAGGAAACTGGAATGTTCACCGCTAATAATATTATCATTCTGAACCCAATATGACAAGTGTGTTGCCATGGGGGCCATCTACTTTTTCTTTTATGTGATTTAATGATTGATTGATTGATTGAACCGCTTAAGCGTCTTATGACGCTTACAAATAATGAAAATCGCCAATCTACAAGAAATGTTTGTAATTTTTTGAAATTCTTTATGTACATTGACATTTTTGGAAATTCTTTCTTACCTATAATGATATGCTCAAAACCGGGATTCGTGGTTGAAAGTGGTTTAGGATTAGCCCATGTAAAAGGCCTACAATGAATATTTTTTTGTGTAAATCAGTGGATGTAGCATGAATAACCATAACTTGTGCACGTTAATAAGTATATCAGTCAATACTCTTTATTATGATGAGTAAGCATACTGTACCTTGTACACATTGATGGGTATGTCAATGGTGATGTACATGAGATCACCCAGAGCCAGGCTGGCGATGAGCGCATTTGGCCCGTTCCTCATGCACTTGTTCTGGTATATAATCCTCAGCAGGGTGGCATTGCCCACCAGCCCCACCACAAACACTATGATTGAAATGACGGTGTTGATGTATTTGAAGTAGCCCTTGATGGAGGTGGCGATGAGGCACGGTGGAGGTGGGAACGGCTTCCTTGCGACGCTAGCGTTTCCACTCCCGGATCCCGTCCCCAATGCACTGGTGTCCGGACCCCCCCCTGGCCCCCCCGGGGTCCCAAAGGGAGGGCTGCTGGTGCTGTGAAAGCCCGGGAATTGGAGGGTGGTGTCGAGGACAAAGCCTGAGAGAGAGTCTTCCTCGTCGGTTTCGTTGCCGTTTATCTCACACATTCCGCTGGCTGCCATACAGGCCATTAGCAGCAACACATGTACGACTGGGGTGCCCATTATAGAACACATTCCACACTTTGATTTCACTGACAGGGCTGTGAAAATGAAAGAACCAATGCCCCAGTATATCTCTGGTGAGTAAGAGAGAAAGAGAAGGAAATTAGGTTGTTTTCAGACTTCAGCAAACTTTAGCAAAGCAACATCAACACTGTTTTGCATTCCCACTACTGTCTTGTGCATTATTTTCTCCACTTGAAACCTAGCCAAGCCTGACTATTTCAGTTAGAAGAAAGTTTGACAGTGCTGCTGTCCCCCCCTCTCCAAATGCTTTGTCGAAGTCTAACAACTTCCTTAAGACTTCAAAAAGGTTTTGCCAAGGGGGCACAGATGGGAGATGCCACGACTGGTTACAGTCAGGTAAGGGGGGAGGTAGGCATCAACATAATAGTACATCAGTCATCTCCGTTTGCTCTCAATCATTCCTGGAAGTTAACAAGGGTTTGTAACGACCGAGCCAGACTTTGGGTTTTTTTCTGTTTTTTTTCTTGGGGTTGTTTGGACAGTGTGCCCCCCTTAGCGTGGCTTTTCGTCGGCAAGCGGTCTCCTCAGCACACATTCCCCTGTTTCTGATTTAGAAAGGCTCAGACTGGCGGTTACAAAACAAAGAGTCACTTCAGCAAGAGGGAATCAGTTTACATCTGTCCTGCAGTCACTTGTGCAATACCGTCTAGAATTAAAATCATTGAATACATTGTTTGCAATGTTTCATTTTGACCACCTCTGTTGAATGGTATAATGCAATGATATTAAAATATGACATCATGATAATGAAAGGAATGTAAACCTACAGAAATGTATACCTTTACTTAAAGGTTCTGTTAGTTATTGTTTTGGTAAAGTAAGTGTTAATAGCTTTATATTCCCTTAACGATCAATGCTATAGAGTGTTTGTTCAGCAACAGGGGTCTTCCCATCTCTCCAGCTCTTTAGTAAAAAGAAAATTCATTTTCAGGTCAGAATACCAATTTAATCCAATCAGGAGAGAGAACTCATACAGAATACAGGATAGACAAGTAAAATTGGAAGTGATGAAACAAACAAATGAGCAGACAAAATCTTTGTGGGGTTCTCTCTCCTAATTGGATGACATTTGTAACCCACCTGAAAATGACATTTCTGTTTATTAAAGAGCACTTACTATCAGAATATACAGATGTAACTTCTTTTTTTTTACACTACAATACACTTTGTGTTTTAACCAAAGAATACAATTTAGAGCAACTTTAATGTGCCTCAGTAGGTGGGAGGTGTGGGGGGGAGGGGGACAAAAATGAGACTAATTTCATTCCATAGCAAGGCAGGTAAAGAAAAGTTTTGAAGCGGCTGTCAGATCTAGAGGAATAGTTTGGAGCTCTTTTCCTCATATCACATCACAGCACAGGCAAACTCGTATAGCCAAGAGTTGTTCCTGTTCAAAGTCCCGGCTGTCATCGAGTACACAAAAAAGTATTTAGCAGCCAGCCCTTCAAGTAGCATCACAGTTTAGCATCAGCACCGCACCGCTGGGATCCGTGACAGCACGCAAACTGATCTAGGCATAAATAATAAATATGCTTGGTTTTCACCTACCGCTCCTAAAATGTCTGCCTGGCCCCCTTGGAAAGCGTCAGGCGAACTTTCGGCTGAAGCCCCCAGACATCTGTATCACATCACATGAGTAATTAACGCACTATCAAAGTCGCAGCGTATCCCTCTTGGTTTGAGCAACGCACCCGTCTGCTCGGAGGTGCCTTCGCATTATGGCTCACAGTTTCCTGTGGAGAGTTTGCAAGTGGTGCGTGAGTGGGGGGCGTGTGCTCAAGTTGTGTGTGTGTGTGTGTGTGTGTGTGTGTGTGTGTGTGTGTGTGTGTGTGTGTGTGTGTGTGTGTGTGTGTGTGTGTGTGTGTGTGTGTGTGTGTGTGTGGGGCACGCGCGCGCGCGTCAGTGCAGCAGCGGAGCACTTTGACTGGGTGGGATAGTAAATCTCCACCTCCCTTTGGTAACTGCCTGGGCCCCCTTTGGAAACATCAGCCCCCTCTCTCCTCTCTCTCTCAGAGGCACCGCCTGCTGACACTCTTCTCAGCACACACATGCATACACGCACGCACGCATGTGCACACACGCACACATACACCAACACACACAAGGGGGCAGGGGCATCAGGGAGCTCACCAGCCCCCCAATCTGCCTCTCTCTCTTTCTATATCCCTCATCCCTCCCTCTCCCTGTCTGTCTCTATGTCTGTGTCATATTACGGTATGTCTTGTATACATTACATGCAACTGTTTCCTCACACTAAAGACAGTGGAGATTAGCTGCAAAGGGAGGGAGGTGCTCAGAAATCAGTGTCCATGTCTTGTTGCTGCCTTTTCATTGCAGGGGCAGCTAGAGGATATGAAGTCTGTGCCAAACGACGAGTCTTTATTTTGCTAGACTACACTGTGGGTGGTCAAGATAAATGCCACGACACACGCAACTACCCTACATACACACGTACCCACATAGTAAACCTGTCAGTGTTCATTTCACTCCAAAGAGACTACAAATGAAACCAAATGACCTGTGGGTGCATTTGGTTCCTTTTTTACTCTCTGGCTATTGCAATGGACAACCATTTATAAACTACATTTTAATGTATTCATTAACAATGCACTGCAGGTGTATGACTGTCACTCCTACTTATAATAGTTAGAGCTACTAGAACTTTGTTTTCTATAACTTTAGAGGGACCTGCATTCCGTGCGATTGCCCTAAAAACTGCTATAATCACAATTCGAATTAGTATCGATTATTTTCTTCAAAGCTTTTCTTTTTCTTTTGATTAACTAGCCTAGCATTAAACTCCACAATAATTTTACAGTTGCCATTTTTGCATGTGTAAGCAGTAAGCACACAGCCCAGTGCATTTCACTGTCTGTGAAACAGGTTCAGGCGGTTCAGAGATGGTTCAGTGTCCTGGGTTAAGTGTTCTCTTGCATCAATACCCATTATGGATTCCATACCAACACACAACGTGGACCCCTTATACCGTATATAATATAAGTTCTGAGAACAGGAAGACGGCTATTAGGGTAACTAGGGTCTGCCCTCAATGTTTGCCAAAGAGCTGAGACAGCGACCACTTAAAGGGGCATGCCACTCAATTAAACAATTCTACTGTCGACTATTCCGATTTCAAACTAGACAGTTGAGTCAATATTTGTAAAAGATATCAAGTCTCTTCTAAAGCAAAGAAAAGCAGTCTGACAGCTAAGAATCAAGATACACAATCTATAGCTGGCTCAGTGTTAGAAAATGAAACCGTGACTGCCAGCAGTAAAGTCGTAAAGTAAATGCACATACTTGGCTCAGTTAAAGTCAATCTGAGCCAGAGGAAAATGCTAAAAGTTCCTCCGCAAAATGTTAAGAAAATGTCTTGTAAACATCTTTCCTCAAATTCCCTGTGGATGCTCCCTCACTGTCACCTCTGCCATCGCAGCCAATACATTTCCAGTGAAGCTGTACCCTGGAGTGACAGAACAGATTTGGGGGCGGGGCACTTTTCTCTCTCAGCTCTCTGAGTAAAGGGGACAGTAGTGAAAGCTGACTATTACAAATTGAAGCTGTTCTAGGCTATAGCCTAGGAAATACATATATGAGTGTAAAACACTGCACACATATATTGTGTGCAGTGTTTTATGTTTTTGCTTCTATTTTCCATGTTGCATTATTGATATAAGGTGGAGCATGTGGAATACATTAATAGAGATTATTATAACCTATTATTGATGTATTATTTAGACTGTGTATCATCAATGTTTTATCAGCTAAACAGTTCATTCATGTAGTCACCAATACACCCTGCAATGACAGTAATTTACAAGGCATAGAATTGGTAGAAATAACCATTTGTGAAGTAGACGTGTGCACACACACACACACACACACACACACACACACACACACACACACACACACACACACACACACACACACACACACACACACACACACACACACACACATACGTACAGAGTACACATACGTACAGAGTACACATACAGAGTACACATACAGACACAGAGTACATCTTTGATTTGCAGTGGACCCCAGGCCTTGAAAGTCAAAGGCCATTGACTGAAGACTGATTGGATATCCTTTGAGAAGCCATTGCACTTCTTAAGACTAATCTTTGTATCTTTTACCGTGCAGAGATTCATTTCTAACATACATTTCACTGGTACCAGCTGTACACTCTGACCTTGGCTATACAGGCTCCATCTCCATCAGCCATTTTACCCCAAAACCTTTCTCATAATACCTTTTGGATCCTGTCGCTGGATCTTGTAACACTACTGTAGATATACATTTATTGTCTCCGCCAGGCCGAAAGGCATGGCGAGAGAGTATGTTTTACCCCCTGTCCGTCCGTACGTCCGCCCGTGTGTCCGTCCTGTCCGTCCGTTAGCAGCTAATCTCTGGGCACCGTTGGCCCGGCCGCTGCGAAACTGTGCACGCACACTCCCTGGATGCCAATTCAGAACCTCTGGCCCAATTTTTTCAGATTGGCCGGTTATAGCGCCACCAGGAGGCCGATATGTGCAAAACACATTTATTGATACTACTCCTACAGATTTTGTCCGAACATCACACAAATCGGTACACAGTATCTCTATAGTCATGTGATCAACACAGATTTATCCGATTTTCCATATTCCATCCTGATTGCCTAAGATTGGCTTCCAAAGTTTGCAGGATTGGTCCGTTTTGAACAAAATGCCTCAAATCATGAATGCAGCTTGCAATTTCCGTGAAATTTCACACGCACATTTCTATTAGGACGAGGAAGAAATGCCACCCTTTTCACATTGGCCTGTTATAGCGCCACCAGCAGGTCTAATTTTGCTAAACATATTTTTGGAACAAAATGCCTCAAATCATGAATGCAGTGTCCGATTGCAGTGAAAAGCCCTGGCTTGAACAAATGGCACCCTTTTCACATTGGCATATTATAGCGCCACCAGGAGGCCACAATAACGTACCTGACCTGGCGGAGACCTGTGCTCCGAGGAGCACTTTTTCTAGTTTTATAATGCATTCATAGTCACCAGGTGCTGTGAAACTTCAATGTATAAAGTGAAAGAAGGAACTATAGTTAACTGCACCTTGGAAAAAGAAACCTTGTATAGTTAGCATGCAGATGTTGTCTGCATCATTCAGTTGAGCAGGTTTGGACGTCAAGACAATAATAAATTATCAGCTATTCAGGGGAACCTAATACTGTACTCAGGTAATTTTGTTCTCCTTCTAAATTTAGAGTAGCCAATCATTTTTAACCCTTTTTCCCCCATTTTAGTCATTATGCTAGCTACCTCAGGTCGTCTACCTTGTAAGAATAGTTATACAGGCAGTCCTAGGCACCTAGGCTCCATTGCAGCCTGGCAGCGTGTCGCGGGTTCGAGTCGCGATCCCGACGACCCTTGCTGCGTGTCACTCCCCGTCTCTCTCTCCCTGTTTCCTGTCTATGTACTGTACACTATTAACTCTCTCACTGCCAGACTTATTTCTGGCCGCGTTTGCCCACTGCCAGCGATTTTTCGATTTTCTTACCTTTTTCAAGTAGTCACAGAATATTTATCTCCATTATGATCGATCCCCTGATGGTTGCTAATCACTGAGGGTTATACTGTGTGGTTTCACAAATGTCAACGAGGTCGAGGTCATTAATGGTCTGCCTTTGAAAATAGCATGTCTGGGCCAAAAATACATAGTAAAAAAAAAAAGTACACAGGAGCCTTTTTAAGTAATAAGTTAAACAAGAAGTGAATGGAGCAGCAAATCTTCGGATCACGATATATTGGGTTCTGATTTTTTTTTTCTCAAAAAGTCGTTATAAGTCGTTCTTGGCAGCCAGGGCGTTATGACAATGACTCGTTATAAGTCATTCTTGGCAGTGAGAGAGTTAATAAAGGCTGAAAAAAAATATAAAATAATAATAGTTATACAGAAGAGTAAACCAATGTTTTATGTAATATTGATATATTGTAATGTTACATATAACGTTGTAGTAAACATTACATTAACGTAATGTTTTACATTATTACTTTAAGTATATAGACCAAGATAAAAAATATTTTGTAATATTTTGTAACATTTGTTGACTATTAAGTATAGCAATTTTATAAACATGTCTTGTAAATGACCGTTTAACTTAATTAACGCTATCAATTGATTTGAAAGAAACTTTTATACTTCCTTCCAGAAAGACACAGGTGTGGTTGTGGGGGATAAAGTGCTCATGATTCACGTTAAGATACTTTGCCTATTAATGTAGACTGTGACTTAATTGGTTAATGTCAATATTTACTGCCATTTAAATTTAAAGGGATTGTGTTTTCTTTAATTGTAGCCATGAATATATCATGGCTTCTGAATTAGTTATGGTCAACCGTGGCAGATATTTTATTCATCAAAATGTGATTTGCTGACTGGATATGAACACCCACCCACATTTTTCTTTTTTTCTTTTTTCAAGGTCCAATAGATGTTGCCAGCTCCTATTGGGTCCATGACATTTTAACTTTTGTGTGGAGAGGCGGGTGGGAAGATGGTTGTGGTAGTGGTGGTGGTGGTGATAGCGGTGTGTGTGTGTCTGTGTGTGTGTGGGGGGGGGGGGGGGCGTTGGGTGTCTTTGTTAGTAAACCCATTAACCCATTCAGACCTGAGGCCGATTCTACAACTGCCTTCTAAATAAGTAGTAATTAATTAGTAATTCAAAATTAATCAACATTGTACAACATGTACAAGCTCGCATCGCAGCACGAAGTGACACGCTGTGAGCTTGTATATCTGCTATTTTTTTAATAGCCAACACTCAAATCTAAAATGCTTTCCCGGTTTTAATAGGTTAATATATAAATGATGAAACCTTTACCTGCTCCCCCAGTTGCTCTGGCTTTCATGTTGTTGTTGTGTTGTTGTTTGGGTCTTAATCAGGTATTAATGCCATTCCGTGTGAACTCAGCAATGGCAGACTGCCTGGTAATTCATATGCTTGTTCTCCGATGGCATCTGTCGAAGTGTGCTCTCTGCATATTGGTACATACCCTGTGGGAAATTTCAAACCAGCCCGAGACCGAGTGGGATGTAAGCAATTTCTTAACTGGGGCACTTGCTCTGAATAAAAAAATAAATAAAAAAATAAAGGGTTGGGGAGAGGGGGGGGGGGGGGTGTAGAGAGAGAGACAGAGAGAGCGAGAGAGAGATTGAAAAATGTAAGATAAGTTTGAGGCCAATAACTTAACTGTGACAATCGGTGACACAGTGGAGGAGGTTTCAGCGCGCTGCCTGGTTCTACTCAGTCGGGATACGCAGCTCTTGCACGCAAAATGTTACTACAGCAACAAAACAATGCGAAAATGACAACATAGCTATGGTGGAGTAATCATCTTGCATTCATTCAGAAATAATGCAGTGTGATACACTAATTAGTGCGGCAGCTCACTCAGGCTCATCTGAATTTAATCAATATGATATTATAACACACTGTTTAATTAGAAGGCGGGTGCATTTGTGGAAATGGTGAGGCGATGCGCCGAGCCTTTGGATGTGTTTGTACTTATGACACCCACTTGAACTTCTGGAAAACATCCCGAAGCTTCCTTCATGTCTTCATATGGGCTTCAAATGGCCTCAGTGGAATGGTTTTCACACGCACGGGGAAGTCAAAGGTCATGATAGCGTTTTTCCTATCTATGCCACAACCGATTACACAGGAACTATTTCTGGTCCCTGAAGAAGGCATATCTTTAGGTAATTTTTTTCCCACCTCAATTAAACATACTATAATCATTCCACCAACCATGACCACTGTGACTTGGTTATTTTCAGATGTTTCATTTATTACTAATCAGGCAATAATGTAAAATGTACAACATACTGGAAAATTCAATGCGAAAGACCAGGTTTCAGCTTTTATGGCCAAGTACTCTCCCCATTAATCACACGCAATCTTTGAGAATATAAAGTATATCGATACAACAAGAGGAAATTTTCAAATTTGAAATAATCAGCAACTTGACATAATCAGCCACTTAAGACACATGTCTTAATCAACACTTGAGACAGAGAAGTGCGTTGCCAAATTGAGTTGGCTGCTGATAGCCGCTGACTAAACATAGAGAGGTCTGAGATGAAGACAGAGGTTACTGATAGCCGTGTCTTAGACATGGCACTAACAGCCTAGACGCATTCTTTTGGTTCTAGTCTGGCTCTTGTCTGACATGCTGGAAGCTCATTGATAACAAGTAGACGCTGCTGAACCCATCGCACTTTGCTCTCCTGCTTGTCAGAAAGAGCCATGGATCCACACTCAGGAATATCCATGAGGTAATTATGATGGCACATCTGTCAGAGCAGCATGGGGGTCTGTTTCTGGGGAGAGACATGGTTATTTCAAATGCTGTGCATAGTAACATCCGGAGTGTCAATTTAACCCTGAAAGTGTACAAATTGACCCGTAGGTCAATATATGATCGTGGGGTATCTGTAAAACAGAGAGATCTTACATTTCTGTTTCTCAACCCATGGGTCAGCACCCAAAGTAGGTCGCCAGGTGTTCTGACAGGGTCACAGAGAGACACCTTTAATAGAGGAATCTTTGCTTTATTTAGAGATCTTGGGTCTTGACCTTATGGTCGACGCAAAATGAATGTCCCAACAAAGAAGCAGTTGAGTGCCACTGCCGTAAAAAAAAACTCTGCCCTGTGTAAAAAAAATAAAAGAAGATTTCAAATTTAAATAATAACCTCCTTGTGTGACAGAGTTGTTTCTAACATACTGTCACTTGCATTTTAGTATTCAAGAGACAACATTCTGGTGATTTGCAAATGTTCAGGAAATAACAAACAGAAGTGGAAGTAAGCCACACAGGTCCAGACAGATAAGGGGTGTAAGGGTATGTCACTCTCACCTCTGTTATCAGCTTCCAATATGCACCCATCCAAAGTCCTCCCAACATTACAGTCTTGGAGCAGGGTGGTTCGATGCATTCACTTGACATCCCAGGACTAAATGACTCTCTGATTAGATGGCTAGAATGTTTTCATAAGCAGTACTTCAGACTGGCTGAGGACCATTGATCATGTCAATGACATGTCACAACATCAATCTGGAGAGGGCAGACAGGAGGAAGTTTAGTCAGCTGGATTTGAATGACAAGGCTACAGATAAATAGCCTTTATATTCCACTTTGGGAGGAATGAATGGCTGCCTAGTGGCTTGTCTTTGGCTGGTGTGTGTGTGTGTGGGGGGGGGCACGTCTCTTGTGGGACTCCTACACTGAAAATATGAACGCATTCATTGATTCATTAATTTCTCTCTCTTGTTTATAAAAGTAGAGTATCCAAGTACATGCTTCTCTCTGGATAACTCAGACCTATTTGACCGTCTTAAACCCTCTACTTTTAGTAAAACGGACCTGAGTTACAACTGTACTTTTTTAAGTCTACAGCAGCACATCAATTCGCTCATCCACAAAGCTAATCTACAAGCCTATCTACAAGCTCACGTTGCAACGCATTGTGAGCTTGTAGATTAGCTCGTAGCTTGTAGATCGGCTATTTTTGGCGAGTGTTCCCCCAGAATAGGCATGCTGGGGTTCAAGTGGTTAACAATCAATTGTCTTGGAGTCCCCCAAGTGCAGTTTCACACACACACACACACACACACACACACACACACACATGCACACATGCACACACACACACACACACACACACACACACACACACACACACACACACACACACACACACACACACACACACACACACACACACACACACACACGCACACTACACCACTTGTAACATTTGTGATCCCTGAGCTGTTGACCTGAGATATGATCAGCTTTATGAAATCTCTCAGTGCCACTGTTGTCTTTGCAAACGTGCAATGTTGTCCTTCTGAAAGCCGTTAAGCTGTGTGAAACCGTGTCTGTCCTGACGATGCTGATAACCATCGCTAATTATACAAACAGAGTGCAGGATAATTTAATCCAATACATTTTGTGTGGCAGGCTTATCAAAGCCACCGTTCATTAAAACCCCAGATGGAATTTCAAGGGGAAAACAAACAGGTTTTTTGAGCTGCAGACTGCTGAGTTGGACGTACGCCCTCATCTCAGGTACGACGAGAGCCATCTGTGATCAATTTGGACCTAGCATGCTACTTGTAAATACAGCTGCACAGGGCCAAGTGTCCAACACCAAAGATAACAAACCATCGGAGGCGAAACGCACAGAGAGAGGGAGATATATTGTGGAAAGGCCAGTGTGTCTTTGCAGGTAGAACGCCAGATGTTCCCTGGTTCTGGGTTGCTTGTGGATAAAATGGTGATAGCGGTTCATAAAGGAAAACGTTTGAGGATATGTTGTCGTTGAATCGCTGCCATCTGCTTAGTACTATTTGTACTTTAAGTGCATGCAGCCTTTGAAGAAGGAGGTTTTATTTTGGACTGGGAAGGACTACATAATCATCCGATCGCAATTATTTGAGATAATCGCAATTAATTTAGCATAATCATCATAATAGTCATAACTCATAATAATTTCCATGTTAATTTTTGTTCATACATTTTCAAAAACTTATATTTTTAGAAATAGCAGCTATTTGTTATTTGAAAGTATAAAATTACATATTTCAGTCACTTCTTTGTATATTTAAGTTATTTGTCATAACTGCCCTTTGTTTATAAAGCTAAAAGTCAAACAGACGTGTATTTTTTTATATGTTCCAATGTTCAATGCCAAAAAACAGTGACAAAGTGACAATTAATCGTCAAGTAAAAGGTCATGATCGTGACAGCCCTAGTTTGTGATTATGTCAGTGTTCAAACCATGTGCTGCATCACCTGAACAGCAGTATCAAATATGACATCAGTCTTGCCCAAATATGGAGTTCCATATGGCTCCGCTGGGCTAGTCTCCACTCTGATAACGGTTACCGCACTAGTATAGTTTTATATACTGAAGGTCACAGTGACCTTGACCGTTGCCCACCAAATTCTAATGAGTTAATCCTTGAGTCAAAGTGGATTTTTGTGCAAAATTTGAAGAAATTCCCTCAATACATTCTTGAGATATTGTATTCATAACTTTGGGACAGACGTACGTTCGGATGGACAACCCAAAAACATAATGTATCTGGCCATGGCTGTCGCTGGTGGTTGAATAAAAAACGGTCTCTTAAGTCAAGGGTTCCCAAACTTTTCAGGCCTTGACCCCCATAAAACAATCATAGTTGAACTGGGGACCCCCCACCCTGACAAGCACTTGGAATTGTAGGAGTTGAGGCATTACATTTTGTTTGACTCAGTTCCACAGATAAATATCGTGAAAATAGCTGATCTACAAGCACTGCGAGGCGTTGTGAGCTTGTAGATTTTTTCCTCTTTCTTGCGTAATATTTGACAATTTGGTATTAAAAAGGTCTTAAAAGTCCTTAAATTGTAACTTTATAAATGTGCAGATAACCTTCATACACTTATATACTGTATGTTGGTTTGTTTACTGTTGAGTGAGAAAACAATGTTACACATTAAGCTAATCATCTGGGGACCCCCCAAAATCATTTGGGGTCCCCCCTGGGGGTCCCGACCCCCGGTTTGGGAACCACTCTCTTAAGTGAGATGTTGTGGTGTTCTGGGGAGGAGTGAGACAGCTCACTTCTCTTAGTATTTTTGTCTTTATTGAGACGAATAGTAGGAAAGTTGAGAAGGAAACAGTGTAGGAGAGGCCCGGGGCAAGAGGCCTGGGAGGGATTCAGCGCTCAGGCCCAAGGAAGGAGTGCACGTTAGCCCAGAGACAGTGCACAGTAAAATCCCTCCATGTTAATTTATGTATGACAGTGTATAACTGTAACCAAATGGACCCTTCCAGGCCCATTTGCTCAGAGTTAAAAATTGATTAATGAACAGTATACACTGGGGATTTTAATGTGTAGAGATTCTGTTTGCTGAGACAACAATGTGGGGATGAAAATTAAGTTAGTGTTAACGATGATAAGTGTGTTATGAAAGAGGTCCAATAATGGGTTGGCCCTAATGGCTCCACCAGTTGTCATACATTCTGGGTTCAAAATCTCTATCAAATGTGATCTAATGTCTGTATCCTTTGCTTCCTGCTTCTCTCAAACATACTGTTCCTCACAGAACTGTCTAATGTTGTAGGCTATCAATTGGAGGAGTTTTAAAGAATTTGCCAGTCAGCTACAGGTGCCTGCAGGGTTCACAAAACACTCCCTTGTGTTGTTCCATCGACTCCCATATTGCTGTTTGGAGCAAATGATGGTAATCTGTCAAAATGGGGCCCTCTTGTCCACTACTCCCCTTCCCCCCCCCCCCCCTCCCCTCCCCACACACACACACACACACACACACACACACACACACACACACACACACACACACACACACACACACACACACACACACACACACACACACACACTCTCTCTCCAGTCTCCAGACTTTTCTCGTTGTTTCCTCCTTAAAGAACACTCTCTCTCTCCCTGATTGCAAAGAGTATTGCATTCTGCTTTGATGTCAAACACATGGACCATTAGCCCAGATTCGTTATATCGCCCCATCAAACCACTGGAAATGAGTTTGCATTTCTTTGAGTTTTATTAGGAGTGCTTAACATTTACAAGAGTTAATCAACTTTCACTGGGATTGGGTCATACACTTCTGAGGGCAAAGTTGCTGTAGCTAACGCTGCTGTTACAGGGTCCTGTTTCCATCGTACAGTTACAATGGGTAAAGACAAAGTCAAATATAGCCAGTGGGGCCTCACTCATTAAAGGCAATTATCTTATTATTGCTTCATGACTGAGTGGCAGTGTGGTGTATTGTTTTAAAGACATTCTCAGACTCCAAACAAAACACACTAAAATATAAAGTTACTGGACTCTTGGAGCAGAACTGTCTTACTGTATACCTTGGTTGATGGTTCATTATGCCAATGAAAAGGCTTTGGAGACATAATTGGTTAATATTTATATGTTTTAGTAAAAAATCATTAGTGATTAAATCACTTCGGTATAATTCTAGTGCACACCGAAAGCTTTAAGCCCAAACACACACACACACACACACACACACACACACACACACACACACACACACACACACACACACACACACACACACACACACACACACACACACACACACACACACACACACACACACACTATATATATGTGTGTATAATATACTACATTCTGATTAACCTGAAGTTGTGCATTATTTTCAGATAACTGCACAGCTGTGGTCGCACCACCATTCTAAATTATTATGCATATTACATGTTTTACTCTATCAATAATTTCCCATATAACTTTCAACCTTTTTGGACAACACAAATGTGTTGACATGTGGAAAAAGACACTTTTAAAAGGTACTTGTTAATAGGTCATTACTATGGCTTGTACCTAGGGTTGCCAGGATTTGCTTGGACAGTCCAGGAATTTTGTTGTCTGTCCAGGAAAAAATAATGACACAAAATGTCCAGGAGTCTTGAGTATTTCTGATTGTTGTACACATTGTGTTGCTTAGCAGTGGGCCATGGAGCTTTCGAAAAAGAATGCAGTCTCCAGAGGCAAAGCCTCCGCATTGTGCATAATTTTTCAATAGGTGTCCCTTACACTCACACACACAAATAGTCATCGGTGAGTTCTCCACAAAAGTGTCTGAGAACCCAAGATTGTGTCTTTCTCTGGCTCTGTATGCTTATATGGAAATAAAAGACAGTAATTAACTCTAGAGACAATAGACCAATTATTTGTTTACCAACATTGAGACTGGACGCACAGGTGATTGTTTCATGCAATCAATTACCAACATATTGTTTCGGGGTGCGCTGGTTTCAGTATATTCAACCTCCTATTGTGTGTTGGCTAGTGAGGCGCTTCCTAGCGTGACATGACAGAATGGGTTTCATTGCACACCTGCACGCGCATACTGGTTCTTATCAGTGTGACGTCGTCTGTTAACCCATTGAGACCTGAAGCCGATTCTACATGTCTCCTAAATCTCAACCGTATTCTTAAAAACGTATGTTTCTATATCAGTGGTCCTCAATCTTTTTCATGTGAAGGACCCCCAAAATGATATGTATTTGGCCGCGGACCCCCATCAAAATATCTTGTTCCAGGGACCCCCCAGAAGCAAAGATTTGAGTTAAGAATGTTCGCTTTAAAAATATATATATTGAAAGATTTGCACACCTTTTCACGATAAAAAAAAAATAGCAGATATACAAGCTCATAGCGCGGCACTCGGTGCCGCGCTATGAGCTTGTATATCTGCTATTTTTGAATAGCCCAAAGTGTAAAATAATGCTTTTTAGCTCAAATCAAAAAATGACACAGTTCCAGGTCTTAATGGGTTAAGGGGTCTATTCACTTGCCTTTCATTTTACTCTAACTTCCTAACCTGAGTGTCAAGATAAGGCTTTCCAAAGACCTTTTCAAATGGCACTCAAAATGATGTGGAGAGAGATTGGACTTTAATGAGGTTAACCTTGGCAAAGCATTGCTTGAGTATCCAGTATGGTCCAGGCTGCAAAGTAGCCTGACAGCGCGTCGCTGGTTTGAGTCCTGGTCCGACGGCCTTTGCTGCATGTCACTCCCCATCTCTCTCCCCATTTCCTGTCAGACTACTATCCTTTCAATAAAGGCATAAAAGCTAAAAAATAAATCTTTAAAAAGTATATATCCAGTAAACAGCAAAAGTGGCATGAGACTCAATCCATTAAAGATAAATCTCCCTATTATAAACTTGTGACGTGTTGGCCCGGTTGGCCTTCATCAGGTCAATTTAAAGATTTTGTGGGTAAAGTGTTGCCCCTCTTTTGCTGTTTTCTGGATATGTTTCTGTGAAGACAGCACCTCTACTCTAGATGTTTGAGCGCAAACCATGGTAACCTCCAGTTCTTCTAACCTAGACCCTTACAGTCCTCCTTATCTCCTGCCATCTCTGTGTATGACGCATTAGCCTTCCTGCCAGTATTTGTTTATCCTCCGTAGTGATGAATGGGCCCCAGGGACTTCCTGGCCCCTACTGGCCCATCATACTGCTGAATGACCTCCTCCTGACGAGTTCTGACTCCACTCCCTCTCTGGACTGAACTGCAACTCCCTTATTCTTTCCAGCATCGATGAAATTGTGTGTGTGTGTGTGTGTGTGTGTGTGTGTGTGTGTGTGTGTGTGTGTGTGTGTGTGTGTGTGTGTGTGTGTGTGTGTGTGTGTGTGTGTGTGTGTGTGTGTGTGTGTGTGTGTGTGTGTGTGTGTGTGTGTGTGTGTGTGTGTGTGTGTGTGTGTGTGTGTGTGTGTGTGTGTGTGTGTGTGTGTGTGTACGCGCATGTGTGTGTGTGTGTGTGTGGGGGGGGGGAACAAGGGTCAGAGGTTAGAGGGGAGAAGACTGACACCAGCTGGTAGAGATTATGGCTGATGAGAGGCTGAGATATCTATTTTGATGTAGTAGTTTTATTTTGGTAATCAAAAGCATATTAATACAAAGCCTTCATTTGTTATTTAGCGTACCCTTTTTATTATCATAGGTAAGAAAATACAAAAAAACTAAAAACAACAAAGGCATCAACAAAAAAACAGTCAAGCAGTGTGTGTGCGTGGCTGCGTGCGTGTGACCATGCTTTTGAGTACATATCTGTGTGTATGTTCTATCAACAGTCCTCTTGAGGTAGTGTAATTGCAATAATCAGATACCGTCAAATGTTATACCCTTCTAAAAACTCGCATCTCCGTCTCGGTTGAAGTCATAACCCCTCGTGGCCTTAAAATGTTCAAACATCTGGATTATAGTATTGATTAAGGCTGATTGCTGAGGTTGAGGGGAGAAGCATATCGAAGCGGCCGTCAGATCCATTAGCCTCTAGCATTAAACTGACCTTTGACCTTCATAATGGGGGTCCTCGTTCGGCCCTGAGGGTCAGAGCAAGCTCAGAGGGCCCACCTGTGTGAGCAATTAAAACCAGTAAGCTCGTTTCTAACTAAGGCTGCAACCTGACACTTAAAACAGTCATTTTCTCACACAGCGGTGATGTGAAAACCGGTGATGGGAAAACCAAATGCATGGACAAAAATACAGTACATACATGTACGTGTTATCGTATTAACATGATATGTACTGCTTATGGCTCGGGTTGATATGCCGGCCCTCACCTTGGGGGTTAATTTGTTTATCATATTCAAAGCCTTATTGAGAAAATATAATTATTTTAGTCATCACTTTAAGGGACTAAATAGATTAATCATATATAAATAAAGTTTATAATGATTTATTATGACATACTGTCAACGAGGAACTGCCCCGGTGAAAGAAATGGTAGCCCCACTGGGGAGGGAGTTGGCTGAAAACATTGGCTGGCCTCGCCATTCTGTGAACCATGGAAGGTCACTGTTTTCCTCACTGTGTTTTGGTTCCCTTGCACCCGGATAAACTTAGGGTGTCCCCCTCATACGTCAATTTGACCAAAACATCTGCAGGAACTGTGTTAAGTTCATGTTTGACATGAGTGGGCTCCTTCAGCAGTGACGACGCTCACGGTGGCAGTTAAGCATGCAGTTAATCTTGTCCCCAGGGAAGACGCAGGCCGCTGACCAATCATTTCAAGCTTATCACTATCTCTGTTGTTTTGCCACTCCCTCAGCCAGGGCAAATCAAGGCTGATCAAATCTGTAACATACAGCAATTTATTTTCTCAGTTGATTCACAGTAGCCAATAGGTGTACTGGCTGAAATGTTTTGCTACCAAAAGAGTGCGTGCGTGTGTGTGTGCGTGCATGCGTGAGGAGATAAAAAGTGTTTGATTTATTGTTTCGGCTCTTGGCAAATTTTCTGAAACTGACCATGCACTCCATTAATTATCAGACAAGGATAATAAATGTCTCAACCGCAGACCCTGTCACACATAGATAGGATTGGGAGAAAGAAACACTCCCTACATATAAGTGCTCTCGTTTAAGGACACCTGTCCTGGTCAAATTTACTGCAAACTCTGCCCAGCCGCTATATCACTGCCTCCCTTCACCACTTAAACTATATAACTCACAAATTATTCTTGTGATTTGTACTGATCAAATAAATTGGCCTTAAGGCATAGCCCCCACCCCCACCTCCACCCCAGCCCACCCATGGTGGATCTCGCCTATAGGATGACATGCAGGATGACCAGAAACCCCTTCAGGTTAAATCTGTTATAAGATGTCAATTGCTGCCACTTGTACACCACAAAGATGAAAGCCTACTGTCTGTTTGTGTTGAGAGAAGGGGCATATGGTGGTGGTGGTGGTGATTAGGAGGGGGTGACCTTCAATCCACTTTCACCACTGGCATCATGTCTTTCCCAGCACATGTACGAGGATGCATGCTGGGAAATTCATGAACACATCATAGAACACAGATTTGGGAACGGCAGGCTACCTGGTAGTATGTCAATCAAACAAGGTGAAACATTTAGATAACGTTGATAAAAACTTTGTAGCGATGTAAACAATAAAATGTACTCTATGAAATTAGATTTACATTATGCTATGTATAATGCATGCATTATAAGAAATTATTTCAACATACTTTGGGGTCAGACGACATACACCATGCACAATTAAGTGAAATTGGGGATACATTACAAACAAAATTGGTCACCTTTTTAAGAAGAAATTCCTCCTGTTGGAGGCAAAAGAAAAAAGCAATTTACTTTCATTTTAATTTGTGTTTTTGCTAAAGGTGGCTCCTTCGTGGAAGTGGTTATCACCCATTTGAATCGGCCCCTGGGGCAGAAAGAGTAATACAGACTAACCCTCTCATATCAGTTGGTGTTTCCTGTGCTCGGGGATCAAAGCTGAGGAAATGGGCACTGCCAAGCTAAGCTCATGAGGACAGGGCTGCCCAGCCTCTCAGACAGGGAAATATGGGCTGTTAACTGTGGGCCTCGTGCTGCTGTAATGACTGTGTTCTCGCACGCTGGGTGCGTTTCCATTTGTACGTATTTTGAGGTCTGTTTAGGTCACCCAGAATGATAGAGATTAATGGGAAAGTGTACCAAGCTTGACCCCTCATGCATGATTTCAAAGAATGTAAAATTTCCCCTTTTTTTTTGTTCTTTTTGTTGCAGTTTTGAGGCACTATTTGATACTGTGGAATAATACATGACATGTGGTTGAAGGCTGTGAGCGAGCAAACAAGGAAAAACATCCACAGATTATGCAAAACAAAACCTCAGCGCAACAAAATCCCGTGGGGAAATCGGAAGGACAGAAAGAATTAGGAGTCAGCATTGTGCCATCTGGAAAGACAACAGAAAAAGTTGAATGATGAAAAACAGACATCATAAGATGTCCATTTCCCTCAAATTTCCACCATATGAGAACCAGATTTAATTGTGTCAGCTCGATAGTCGATATCACAAGTTAATGTGAACATCTATAGTGTCCATTATTTTCTACGGTATTTTTTGTGGCTTTTCTGCTTTTATTGATAGTCAAGTTTGGTTGGACAGGAAACAGGGGGAGAGAGGCGGGGAGAGACATGCAGCAAAGTTTGTCGCGAACGGGACTCGAAACCGCGATGCGCTGCCAGGCTACATTATAGCCAGTATATTATCCATTCTTAATCACTTAAGTACAACTGCTTCATTGTCATGATTGCATGAGGAGGTTATGGCTTTGACAGTTTGGTTTCCCCCCCCCCCCGTAGCGTTTTGGGAACCTCTACTGTGTCAAAATACTGTGTTATCCCTGTGCTGTGTGACATTACAGGATGGAAATCTCCCTGACAGTTTGACCACAGAAAGCTTGAGAAACGGCCCTTCTAATTAGTTAAGTGGCATATGTGGAGATTCACACAGTGCCTTGACTAAATGACGGACGGTCTGGCAGCCGCTGTAATGACTCAACCACCCAGATGTGTCGTAAATGGTGAAATATTTTGGTTGCACACTGAACGGGTTCAAAATGCCAAAAAAAACTACTTCCCGAAAATATACGAGTACAGCTCATCATCATCATCATTTCCTGTGCTTGTTTACACAGAGCATTCTCCCAGACAGAAACTAGGGCTGCCATAGATAACGCTTTGAGTTGCACAACAGTTATCATTAAAATATAAATTCTTAAAAGTGGCTTCTCACTTGATCTGAAATGTCATTAACCAATTAAACCCTCCATACTTGGTAAACGAATACTTAATTTACCGGGGTCAGCTCTGTACAGTACTTTGTCCACTTTGTCTTTTTCCCCCCTCTACACCAAATCTCTTTGCCAGAAGTAGCTGATCTACAAGCCCACAATGTGTTATCACAGGTTGTGTGCTTGTAGATCTGCTATTTTTGGCGAATATCCCCCCTCCCCCAAGTATAGGAATGCTAGGTTTCAAGTGGTCAAAGCGTTTAAATATGGAACATCAGGAAGGGAAGATTTTCTGCTGGGGGATCAGTGAGATGGGGAGCCATGATGGATGTACTGTAGTCTGGCTCCGGACGCTACGTGACTCAGGAAGCGATCCCTGAGGGACTCCTGAGCTAAGGCTTGGGAAAGTAGTGTGTGATATATACATACTGACTGGACCATTGCTCAGAACTTAGTCTAACCATAGGCATAGGAAACCCCCAGTCACCCATGCATGCTAGCTTTTTGAGCAATGCATGTTGGTGGAAAGACAAATACTGTGGCAGCCTTTGAAGCAGTTGAGATAGCTCAGCGTGTTTATACATTTTTGGTCAATTAAAATATACACATTATGAGGCCTGACTTTATCATTATGAAGCTTTTGAGCCCTATGCTGTTATTTAATTTCCTTGCTGTGACATTCCTCCCCAGGGGAGAAAAGCAACAAAACAAACAAGAATTAATATGTAAATGGTTTGTGATTTTGTTTAAGCCTTCTCAGGATTTCAACTTCTGGTTAAACAAAAACTATAGTTGAAAATTACACATTTAATAACAAATACATGTACATGTATATACATGTGCACATACATGCATTCTATGGAGCACCAACGTACAGTCTGAGTTGTTTTTTGTATTGGAAATCCCATAGGCTTAGATCACGTCGTATAAGAACTGTGTTCCAAAAATAAACAAATCGAAAAGTACGAGAAAAAAAACGTTATCAAATGTAACTCGATACCATAAACGACACAGAGTCACATAAAATCGCCGGCCTGATTTGTTTATTTTTGGAACACAGTTCTTACAGTATATGACGCAATCTAAGATTTATGGCCTATGGGATTTCCAATACAAAAAAAAACTCTGAGACTGTGACCCAGGGGTATTGGGAGTGACGTCAGGACTTCAGGAACTCTATTGTTGTGCTCACTTGAGTTGTTTGTTGTTGCTTCTGTCTACCTAAGTTATAACAACCCAATTGACGATCAATACAATTCTGTTTCGCTAAAATATTCAACCTGATTTGAGTAACATTACAAATACATTTATTTTGTATAGCACCTTTATGTACAGTAAACCATACATACACAGTAATAAACCCTGTTGGAACCTCATGTTCCTTTTACTGTATGTCTCTGTATGTAAGGAGTGAGCTCATGCAGATTCATTTCACCAAAGCAGTCTCTCATGTTACATGGTTGCATTGAACATAATTAGATTGTACACATTCTAGTTGAGCTAATGATGTAAAAAAAAATCAATACTCCGACTCCCATCTTTGATATCAAACTAAATGAAAGCAGACATAATAAATATCACAAACTCAAACCTGATTGTATTTCTTTTACTAACTTATTCCATACTCTACCCTTTATTCATATTTAAGGCAGATCACAAAAGCCAGTCATCTATTCCTTTTTTCTTTCTTCAGTGAAACATGTGGTGTCCATTTATTCGCTATTGAATGTCGTCTTCGTTCTCTTGTTTCTCAAGTGTTCACAGCAGAGACCTCGGTGTTAATTCAACTCTGCTGTGTTAGCCACGTTGCTTTCAATACTTGTGGCGGCATTTTGTGAGGGTTGGTTAAAAAAAAGCATATATATAAAGGTTATGATTGCTGTCTAAAAAGTAGACCCAAGTCTTGTGTTCACTTCTCAGTGAGACATTTAGAGGTGTGCGCATCAAGGCCATGAGGGTGAAGATCAGTGGAGGTTTCCTGTGGTTAGAGAACCTCAGAGGAGGTGTACATGTCTTCTGTAGGAGCCCTGGATCAGAGTACAGCCTACAGCCATACTGTACTTCTCCACCTCCACCTGACTAATGGAGCTGCAGCAGCTTGGATAATGATCCCAGCAGCCCTCCGGCGTTGGTTGGGCTCAAACGGACCAAGTCATCAATACAACCTAACAACCCGTAGGATCGCCTTGATGGATCTGTGGAACAGCAGGAGGTCCTATTGTGCTCCGTGTTTGAGTTGCAGTGCGCTGCTCACAAAGGTTTGATGGTTTTGTTGGAAGAACCTTGTGTGTGTACATTATTTATTCGTGTTTACCGGTGCCGGCTCTGTTCAAAAGGGTCATCAGTATGTAGCAACTCACAAACTAAGTCATCATCTTGATGGGGCATTGCTGTAGCATTGCTCTGTTCAGGGTTTTAGTTGCAGGGAGTTGCTCCTTGTTTTCCTATAGTCCACAACATTAACCGGTTTATTCATGTAGTTTTATTTTATTTATTTTACCATGAATGGAAAAGTATTGTAGTTTTAACAAGAATATAAGGGGAGGGTTTCTACTCAATGTCATTCTAAACTAAAATAAATGTAATCAGTAAGCAAGCAGATAAAGTGATGGATCATTTTCATCCAGGACTCCTGCTCATCGAGGAATTCTTATCCAGGATCCTTCTCTTCCCGACTACTGTATGTCTTGTGAGAGAAATGAGGATCTCAAGTGAGCACTGAGGTGTGATCAGCCTCAGAGGGTCAGTTAATAATACATAACGTGAAGGAACCTTGGGACAACCTCACATGACCTTCGGCTCAGATACTGAGCCACCCACTGAGAGACCCTTCCATTAACGTTCCAGGTTGCTGGCGGGGGGCCAGAGTGCCAAGGGCCGAGACGACACTCTCTCCTTGACGTCTTTCCGAAAAAGAAAAAATGAAAAGAAAAAGTCCAGCTCTTTTTTCTTCTTCCAGAGGGCCTAATTCCCAGCGAGAGAGCGCCACATGTAGACTCATGAAGCATGTCGAAGGAAAATAGCCAGTCCCCGTGACCTGTGGGGGATTGTCAATACGGGGCCCTCGATATCCTCTGGGGAGATCCCATGAACCGAGCCTGGAACTTGGGATGATTTAATTACACAAGGAAAACATTGTGTGTGTGTGTGTGTGTGTGTGTGTGTGTGTGTGTGTCATACACAGTATGTGTGTATGTTCATATGTGTGTGTGTGTGTGTGTGTGTGTGTGTGTGTGTGTGTGCGCGTGTGTGTGCGCGTGTGTCTGCGTGCGTGCTTGTGCGTGTGCATGTGTGTGTGTGTGTGTGCGTGTGCGTGCGCACGACACGTACTTGGCTTACCCCGGCCCCACAGACCACAGAATGAGTGGCGACTTTAACCACATGTCTTAACTTCCACATGGGGCTGTGGCAGTGGTTGAGTAGCGAGAAAAAGAGAGGTCTGTATTCATTTGCGTGCGTGCATGTGCGTGTGTGTGCGTGGCGTGCGTATTTCTGTATTAGTATCTCCTGTGGCTGGTCACTGGTGTGTGTGTACAGGACACAGCAATGTTTTTCAGTAACAGGGGGCTCAGATGAGATCAGAGCTGGTTCTGATGTGGATAAAAGGCCTTCTCTTCGGTTCCATATGCTCTCTTGGCTCTAAGGCAAATGTGACTTCAGCTCGTCTGATATGGGGAAAGTGCCCAGGCCAGTACCTCGATAAGACGGATTGTGATCAATAGGTGTCTGCAGGGACTTGATGCCTTCTCATGTCTTTGATATCTGCCATGTGATATCTTATGTTTTTAATAGCTTTTATTCTGTATTATTTAGTCATGGTGATTGTAACTGTGGTAGGTCATGAATTAAAAAAATTGTGCCGTCCACAATTGATGCTGCTGTCTCCTATGCTGGAAAGTTACTACATTGTGGGTAGATAAATATGTGTGTCAAAAAATAAATTGAGGTGCAGTGCATCCCTGGTTGTACGAAATATGTTTCTTAGGTTTTATATCCTTGGTTGAGCAAAGAATGAGCCTACTACCTGTTGTGATTCAGTAGGACTCCAGCTGTTCACTCTCACAGTCTCCCTTAAATCTCCAGCTCCTTTGCTTTCATTAAAAAAGAAATGAACAAAGCAAGCGGCCCCAGAACAAGCGCTGAACACTGAGACAAGGAACAGACAAACTTGTGTGTCAGTTATGATTTATGATGCATACCGTAAGTCCACCCGTTTATAAATATGAAAACAGAGCATTCTGATCGATGTAGGTTGGAGGGTTCATAGATTAGAGTGATAAGCCGGTGTTCATGTACAATTGAAGCATTTTATCTAAGAAAAACAGACCATTGTTCTGGATTCCATCATTACCTCGCGTGAAAGATCTCCACTAACATATAGTTTCTTGAATGGTTTGGAGAGGTTTTCTGCTGTCTCCATGTCAAGATAAGGATTCTTGTTCATCCTCTTTGAAGAAATGATACCATCACTTCAAGAGATTAAATAAACAACAAGCAAAAAACAATTACATAACCAGTCATTTTCTCAGCAGCAATGTTTTGCTTTCCCCGAGTAATTGTGCGTTTTTCAGGCTTGTTAACAAAATGCTGATAAAAACTCAAAACAAAGAGTACTTTACAGCTAAACTTGATTTTGTCCCATAAAACAACGCATTCATCGGCTTCTGACCTTATTTTAAAAGGCCTTTTTGAACTTAATGCCTTTTCGAGGGGCTTTATGATATATTATCACAAACATATGACCAGCTTCAAAAACTGCTTCCAGCCAACATATGGTAGCATTTAATCAGTAAGGGCTTGAAGGCTGATTATTTGAAAGCGTTCCCTCGCTGGCTAGCTGTTAGGCAGGCAAGCAGGATTGAGTCGTGTCAAAGGAAGCATGTGAGAACTCTAAACAGTAGTCTGAGTTGAATTAAAGCGATATACACATATACACCCCTGTGCCTTTTAAGCTGGAATTGGACATATTTGTTTTCAAATATTAATCTATTTGAATATTGAATAGATCTTTCCTGGAAATTGGAGCCGAGGTAACAAACAGTGGGTTTAGAGAGGGTTCATCGTGATGATCTCGATTGGCGTACAAATATTGTTTTTAAATGGGGGCTGTGGTCTTTTGGGGGTTTGTGTTTTTTTGCAGAAGCTGATGTATATTTATCTTCTCAAAATGACAATCTGGTGTGTTTGTGCTTTCGAAGTCTTGCATGGCACACAGAAAAAGGCATCATTGTTGATGCCTTTTTCTCAAATAAAGTGAAAAAGAAAGAAAGAAAGAGAAAACTGGAGGGAGGAAAATAAAACATAAGTCAGTGAAGGGCATCTGAAACTAATTTTCCCTTCTCTCTAACCTCTGAGAAGTAGGTGCATATAGGGTCTAGTCCCAGGGGAAATAGCATGGCAACTGGACACTGATTGTGTCTGGATCAACTACACACTAGCAACAACATGCATTCCACGTTGGCACGGATGTACACACACCATGGGTTTGGATCCAGTCCATGAAATGTGTCATCTGTCATCACTTCTTTATGATCTTCTACTGTTAATCTTAACAGAAAGGTCACTTTAAAATAATTCCTCCCATGTAATTATTATAGTAATAACCCTGCAATTATCATTATTATTATTATTATTATTATTATTTATTATTATCATCATTATCATGATTATTATAACAAGCCAGTTGCTAATTGCAAAACATTCTCGCTTGACAAAAATCTTTGCGATGCTGTGCCGACATTGATTATGTAGTGGCACTGACTACCTCCATATGTCTGTCTCCAGATATGAATGTCTGAGGGATTTGATGCTCCAAGCCTTGCCTTTGATGCCTTTTCATCAAAGATGAACAGCTGATGTGACGTTACTACAGTATAGAGTAGTAGACCGACGGATACATAATGACATCAGTGGAGCTTGCACTGTATGCCAGTTGTCTATGTGTTGACACTGGCATTTTCTAAAGCAATATAGGAATGCACCCGATGTATTTATAGCTATGTCTGTCATCACCTTCGTTTAACTGCTAACTGGGGAGCCACTTTGAATTCCGGGACCCAAACATGTCACATTGGACCCCCAATATATTTTTCAAGTAATAAAATGTATGAACGGTGGCATTTTTTGAGCTTTTTTGGGCCCTTGACATATCCCTGACTTTTCAGTGGATGTCTCTAACTGCTATCATGGGGGTTGTAAGAGCCCACTTGCCTTGAGTAACCTTTTCTGACCAGCTATCTTTAATTAGTCCAAATAACAGATGTGAGGCTTATAAAAATGCCTTTGTGGGCATTAGCCAAAGCCTGTGCCCCATCCTTATGGTCTTCAATAGTGTCTCTTTGCTGCTCTCACACTTTCATACATGCATGAGTTGTATTAACATACTCTACCATACAGATTGGACAAAATTACATTTTATTCTTTAAATAAAAGTTACTTAAAGTGAGGCTTTAAGAGTTAAGGCTCAGATTGAAAGAAATGATGTACATTTTTCATGAATACCTCAGCCTTTGAACATGTATTTGGTTTATAGTGAGATTGGCTGTATTTTTGCATGCTGGCCAGGAACTCGCGTGAGAAATGCTTAACCTCTCGCAGGGTTCAGCTCGCTTTGGCTCTTTGCCTAGACTCGCCAAACACTGAACAGTTTTTGGGGTCTTATGAATTCTTAACAGAGTCTGCAAGCAATATAAAAATTCTTAGCTAATGCATTAAGCATTAGATAATAGGGGTCTGATGATATCAAACCAGTTATAAATCAGAAGTGGTTAAACATTTGGCATAGGGGAGACCACAGGTCTCATTACATTGGTAATTGCTGTGAATCATTATTGGTTAATAACATGCTGTTGAGTTGTTGTTGTTGTTGTTGTTGTTGTTGACTTAATTTTGAATTTTGCATTTGAACTCTTGTTTCCTATTATTCCGATTTTCCTTCCTTAAATTTCAACAAAGAAACAAGAATTTGGGGTAAGACTTTATATTAAGGTCGGGTCTATAATGTGTTTTAACCACATTTATAATGCATTATAATGCATTTACAGTATAAGGCATAACCGTGTTATACATGTTTATAGTTATGCATATCAACCTATAACAAAGTGCTGGTCATAATGCATTATAAGCTCAGCGGAACAACACATTATACCAACCAGGTTGTACTTTACTTAAAGGTCGGGTCTATAATGCGTTATAATCACATTTATCACAAGTGTTATGAAGCATTATAACTGCATTATAATGCTTCTTATAACGCATAACAACATAACAAAGACACTTTATAACTAACTAAGTTTAGGTAGTTATAATGTGCTCTTCCACTGAGCTTACAATGCATTCTGACCAGCACTTATAATACGTTATAAACGTTACAGTATATAAAAGTTGTCAAACATTTATAATGAGTGTTATAATGCCATATAAGCGCATTATAATGCATTATAAATATGATTATAATGCATTAAATACTCATCCTTTAAGTAAAGGGTTTGGGCATACTGTAAGAAATAGGCTATTTCAAATATAGAACATCTGCGTTTTGTATATCTTCTTTATCATTTTATTTGTCTGAACATGAACTACACAACACTGCAAAATAACAAGAATCTGCCTTAAGTTGTTATAGAACCCATAATGCAGGAAATCAGAATATGGCTCTCAACTGATGTAAGGGCATGACCACTAGATGTCATAGTTGTTTAGTTTTCAGGTTTGTCTCCCCCTCAAAAGCGGCCTGCACCTGACCACAGCTCATCTGACTGTGGCAAATATCAAGGCAGATGCATCAAACAAATGTAATAAAAGTCCCATTAAATGTGTCTATTTCATTCAAATGTTATTATTGCATTGATATCATTCAAAGTCATTTATTTCACAATTATATGTTATAAAATACAAGCACTCAAAATAGTTGATGATATCAATATCGCATAAAATTAGGTTTTGAATATTCAGTAATTGTGTGTGTGTGTGTGTGTGTGTGTGTGTGTGTGTGTGTGTGTGTGTGTGTGTGTGTGTGTGTGTGTGTGTGTGTGTGTGTGTGTGTGTGTGTGTGTGTGTGTGTGTGTGTGTGTGTGTGTGTGTGTGTGTATAGACATGAAATTGCTAAATAAATAATGGATTAAAAACTGCATTTTTCATGTTATACATACCCAAAACATTCTACATGGTTCTTTATGAAAGACACACTTGATGTTTTTGTTTTGCTTTGTGCGTTATATATACATAGCACTTTACTTTGTATGAATGCATTTTTGCTTTATTTAGACAGGATGGTGTAGAGAGACCATAAACTGCGGGGAGAGAAATACATGCAGCACAGGTCTCCGGTTAGAATCGAACCAAGGGGCACTGTGATTATGTGGTTGCTGTACCATCCGGTCAGCTACTAGCATGCACTGTGGTTCTTTTTTATATAGAAACCAAATGGTTCCACATGGGACTTTTTAGGGCTCATATGCAGAGAGCTTTTTCATTTCCGTCCAGAAACAATAATTTAAATCAAGCATTTAAACTGCCTTTAAAGCAACAATGCTGCCTTTAAAGCAATAAAAAAAATGGAATTACAAAAATAAAAACTTTTATCATTTGAGTTATCTTCCACACATTTACAAGAAGGCAGAAGAATATCACCCACATGAAAACACCCACTCTTCTCTCTCTCCCCCCTTCTCCCTTTATCTGGCTCTCTCATTCTCCCACTTCCCTCTGCAGACTCTCCTCTCCTCTCCTCTCCTCTCCTCTCCTCTCCTCTCCTCTCCTCTCCTCTCCTGTCTTTCCAATTCAAGTCAGACAGATGCCTCTCCGGAACTTCACAGCCGCAGAGTGGAAGTGATGAAAGCCACAAGTCCGGGTCCCACTGCAGGACCTCGGCACGGCGTCTGCCAGCGCAAACCCCCTCATTTAGAAGCACATCCTGGAACTGGGGCTGCTTTTTAATTAAAGCCTTGGTGAAATGAGCGAGACCCAGAAGAGGTTGCGCGAGAGAACTTTAAAGTTGCTCTTCTTGACAGGTATATTTAAGTTCACCAAGTCTGACCAGATGGAGCATGTATATTGTATAAGTCTTTGAATTATGGTTGGTGGGAAGGAAAGAAACATATCAAACAAGTGGGGAGGAAAGGAAAAACATAGAGGGGGGGGGGTAGAGGGATGAGGCAGGCGTGGAGAGGAGTGCTAGGGGTGGGGTGGTTCGGGGGGCAGAGCAACAAAGCACGGGGAGCGAGAGACGCAGAAACACTTCTGGGTGATCTTGTCAGATCTTTTGGGCAAGGAGCATCTCAGGAATTCACTCCAACAGTTTGCGGCTTCTCTTGCCTGGCGACGGATAAAATAAGATGTTTGGCTTAATTGTTAATATTCATCAGTGTGTCTAATTACGCGGAGGTCGGTGAAAAATGGATTAGGCCCGGGTTTCCCTATACGGTAGAGAAATGCAAGCAGTGACTGCTTTTGAAACAGCTTTTTATGATTCTTTAATCTGCCCTTAACTAATCAACAACATCATGGGACAAACACAAACAAACACCACTAGAGTCAACTGATCAAAAAGGACCTAGGATGAGGCGCTGAATTATTTTCAGCGCTTTCCCCCCCGAATGAGATCTTCTCTGAGCGGCAAGCACATTCAGCTAGAGAATGCTTTGCGTTGGCACAGACACTTCTTTACCCCCTGCCACTTGAGAATGTTACTCATCCAAAATGAAAACTTTTCAAAGCGTTGAAGACTTTCTGGCATGAACAATTTTGCCACGAGTCAAATAATGCATAGGGAGTCAAATAATTCATGAGGAAATTGGCTTCGAAGGTAGTTACAACAAGACATGCAAAACCAGCATCAGCAGCACGCAACATTATCTATTCACTTGGAAATTAATTCATGCTGTACACACTATATGTCATAGATAAAGTAGAAACTGATGTAAAAAGCATGAGTACAAATAAAGTACAATGTTTTTTTCTTCTTTGGAGCTTTACCACAATATATACTAAGTGTTTTTAGTCTTGATATTTGCACCCTCTAGTGAATTATTAGGGAATGAAAAGGAAGAAGGGAAGAAAAACCGAAAAACCTGGACATTTCTAAGCATGCAAGTTCTATGCTGTATGTTTCAACTTTTCTATTTATTTTGCACAGTTTGATGAAGACTTGCCACATTTAATAATGATAATAATAATAACACAACATGGACTGAATTTACAGTAGGATGAAAACATTTAAAGCCAGTCAGACTCCACAGTGAGAGAGAGCTTGTAGATCGGCTTTTCGATGCACGACACCGACATGCAACTAAGTATGAATCAGGCCTTACACTTCCATTTCATCACTACTGCTGCTCACTTGTACGATATTATTTTTTCTATTTTTTGTTTTTAAACTGACATAGGAATAAAAAAAAGTTTTTAAAAATATTTTCTTAATGGATTCGAATTGATATTTTCAATGTTGTATTTTATTATCTGATTTTATTCATACAATTTCAAGCAGTATATTATGTAGTATTAAAGCAGAACTATGTAACTTTCCTCTTCTACCCTGGATTTGAACCCGCGCAAGTGCTGAAATTGAGCTAATAGAGCCTGCCTGCTTGCTCAGGGGATAAATTGAATCTTGACCATCAGGTCAAATTTTGTGTCAGATACTGTGATACACGATCTAAATGTCTCAATAGAAGAGCAGGGAGACAAAATACAACCACCCCAATTGTATAAGTTATATTGTATTATCATACTCTACCATAAAGATTGGACAAAATTACATTTTATTCATTAAAAAGGTTCCATAGTGAGGCTTTAAGTAGTCAGCTTGGTAAAATTTCATTTTTATACATAACAGATAAAAAAAAACGAAGAATTGAAATTAATTAATTAATGTATTAAACAGAAAGGTGAAATAACAGCTATATTAATACACATACTGTAGGCCCATGCTGGTGTAGCAAAGCAGTTAAGATTTAAAAGCATGGGGCAGTTCTCTTTTGCTCTCTGTGAATTAATAATCAAAGAAAACGAGAGGAGAGGCCTTCAGAAATCAATGGACACATCAGTCAGGTTGACTAGTGATATGTGTGCGGTGTGCGTTTGGTACTCACCTGGGCGTGTGCGTGTGTGTGTGTGTGTGTGTGTGTGTGTGTGTGTGTGTGTGTGTGTGTGTGTGTGTGTGTGTGTGTGTGTGTGTGTGTGTGTGTGTGTGTGTGTGTGTGTGTGTGTGTGTGTGCGCTTGCGTCAGTATACATGTTTTTTGTTTTTGTGTATGTACTGTATGCATGTGTGTGCGTGCTTGTCTCAGAAAAACATATCCATATCATCAAATCGCAACTGCAGCGCAGAAAAGCATAGTTGTTCCTATAGCGTTTTTTTCCCCACCGTACATCTCTAAAGGGACAGACTAACAGCCAGGCGGCGGAGACAGAGACAGAGCGAGCGCGCTTTTGGGTTGGCATCTTCTAAATACCAGTTGTCTCCTACAATCAGTGTGGCCGTGGCCTGCATTATTGATACACGGGGCCTGGGGGCCCCAGCTCAGATGGTGCACACAGGCTCAAAATGTTCTCCCGTCTGCATGCTTGCTTGGTTCTCAGGGAGCGCTAAGAAAGGCCAGCAGGGGCCAAGTATCCCTGGATTAGCGTATAGCTGAAAGTCCCATAAGGCATTACATGGCATTGTTGGCACATTATAGTCTTTATAATCCCAAGTTGATGTAATGACATGCTATTTACCCTGGAGGGGGAAATTGCGTAGTTATGGCAGCTAGTAGTAGGAGGCGCTATTACGCAAACATGTTAATATACAACGTATATCCTTGTAATAAGACCTCAGTGTCTATACTATAGCTTCAAATGCACTTCAAGTAAAGTGCTGCTCTTATTGCTGTGTGACTGGTTAGAGTTTAACTTACGATGAATGACAGAATGACCTCCCTTGGGAGAATCGATAAGGGTCTGCTAATGCTAGAGTATGACACCTTTGTGGCCGAGGTGAGGAGCAGAGGGCAGACGGGGTGAAAGGGAGTGCAGGCTTGGAGGAGACCGGGGCGGCTCCAGAACGAGGCAAAAGAGAGGTGGTAACCGCTCTGACAGACAGGAGAAGAAGAGGATGAAGAGATTTGACATTTTTGACATAAGTAATCAAGGAGAACTTCAGAAGCTGAGAGCCATCAGGATCCTTCAAGTGCAATTTGTTCTCTGTCACTGGAGTACGTGATGGTCAGTGAATACTATTCACTCGAAAGATACAGGCTAAGCTCACAGCTGTCTAAAGGCTTATTTTCTTCATGATTAATGATTTTGTCCAACATGTGGGCAGCTTTTACCTGTAGCATAATGGAAACATAATGGAGATACAGCAGGTTCAGGCAGTATTACAAGTTATACATATAAAGAGAGAGATTCAAAAAAATGCCAGCACAAAATGTGTCCGCGTTAATTCATTTGAACATATTTTGATTGTGTTTCAGAAGATAACACTGAAACCTCTGTGACGTAAAGTGTCTTGGATATCGTTGCTGGCGGGCAGAAACCTTTTTATCTCCATATTTAAACTTTTCCGTAAATTAATGCCCTACGTCATCATACAAGAGAAGAGAAAAAAAAGTAGGGGAAATATCAGATCGGCTATTTTCACTACTTTAAAATGTTTTAAAATTGTCGACAGCAACAATACTCAATAAAGCTCAAAGTGTTTTGTAATACTGTGAAAAACTGATAATATTAAAACACTAATGGTCATTACAAGTGAGAGAAATTGACAAAATACGTTCTGTAGGGGTACCAACTAACATTCACACAACCACTACTGTGTTCTGATATAGTGTGTCTTTATGCCAAGAATAAGCACAAGAAAAAAAGAAAATCTGTTGAGGATTTATACAACCAACCCCTGATGTCCCACCCCCTTATCTCATCAAAGTGAGACCAAAATCATTCACATTACCTCAGATTTTTTTTGGGCCACATGGATCCTCAAGGGAACTGTAACAAATGAAGAACTTAAAAGGATGAAACGTGAATCTTTCCATCTGTTGACCTGTCGTTGGTAAACTTAATTGAAGCTCGGTGCCGTGAAGCAGACTACCAATTAATCCTAGTGTAAGTAAATGGTTAAATGCTCTGGGATTTGTACTGTACTTTTCAATTAGCCTAATAGGGGTTAATGTGACTGTAATTTATAATTTGGTCAAGGGTTTGGGAGGAGGGGTGGAGGCTTAATAGGTTATCTTTTTCCATACATCCAAAATGTTAAATACTAGACTGTAACACTAATAGACATGCAAGACAATAATGAGAGTACAATACAATCTCAATTGATGTGTATATTGCTATATATGTAATGCATAGGCTGGCTGTTATTCAATAAATTACTATTTTCTCAGTCAAAATACTTTGGTATTATTCTCATGAAAGTTACTGTACCACAATAATATCTACTATATACTGTACAGTATAAGGCTCTAAAACTATACCAGGAAACAAAAGTCAGTTATGCATCTCTATTAACATTTTTTAAAAAATCATCTATTTTCCTGTTAATTGATGGCTGAGGGCATGCGATTAACTGTCAAACTAATTTGTGAATTTGTTAATGGTTCATTTATAATTTATATTTCCTCAATGATCAGATAACGTTTCCTGAAATTGATTAATTTTATTTGGTGAAACCATTTTAATACGGTAATCACCATGGCCTTGCATAGCTATCAAGCAGTACTCTGTGTCAGAGACGGCATAACATGAAATAAAAATATATATTCTGATTAGTCACCGTTAACTGTATTTGAACTGTATTTGCACAAAACTTCATTTGTTGAAGCTTAATTGTTTTAAGATTACTTCAGCATTCAGTTTCTAAAACTGTGGCTTACAGGACACCATTTCTATTCAATTCTGTCATCATGGAACAGGGAATGTTTTTTTTAACCTTACCTTGATGTGTTTTGATTTATTCTACCAGCCCTGAGGTTATACCTGTGAATTAAACAGCATCAATAAGGAAAGGCCATCTCCCCTATCCCAAAAGTGATAATTACCAACATCACTATTGATCTGACTATTGATGTGTTGCTAATTGTTTCCAGCACTTATTTATTTAATTCAATCTCTGTCCATGTGAATATGTTAACCTTGGGCTCTGGGAACTGATCGCTGGAGGAATAACAAACATTAAGATTCTTCTTAAAAACCTGAAGAACAGCAAGGACATTTATTTAACTTTTTTTCCTCACTTTGCACTAAAAGGCAGAAGCTGGGTTGGTTCTGCACATGAGTTTGCATGGTAAAAACAGGATGACAATGTTTGCCAAATTAGGCCTGACAAAATTATTCTTCACTATTTTATAGTCTCCAGCCTTGAACTTGGTCTCTGTGGACTTTATTGAGAGTTTAAGATGTATTGATCGATTACAACACTGCATTACCTAAGATATTGAATTATAATGAAGAATATTTATCATTAAACAGGTATTGGATTTTGCACATCAAAAATGTATTCAGATCTTTTCAAATTGGTTTTATCAACACGGTCAGCACAAACATAAATCCAAGGTCATGCGGCATGAATGTGTGATTTTGTTTTGGAATGTTTGCAAAAGATAGGAGGCTTTACATACTAATACGTTTAAGCTCATGATAACACAAGTTATTGTACCGTGCAGCCATTTAATGGGATAGAATCTTTAGTGTATTGATAGTATTCTTATGGAAAATTTATCAGCATAATAAACATATCCTTAATAGTTTCAGAGTTTGAATTTCTCAGAATATTCAATGTTTCCTTGCAGAGATGGAATACTGATTATATGTAGCACTCTCAGACACAGACCTGACTGAGATACTGAGTTGAAACAGAGATTTCCTCAGTCAAGTAACTTTTTTCGCCGTGGCTCCTAGAAGACTGTCTGTCTGTCTGTCTGTCTGTCTGTCTGTCTGTCTGTCTGTCTGTCGTTTGAGTTGATGATCCTTAACTCGGTCCATAACTCGATTAACTACAAGAAAATGCACTGAAAACCAGTTGATCGCCCCAGTTTCTCTACTTGTATATCAGAGTATGTGAATGTGTGATGATAATGATGAATTTTCAAGGAGCCAAAGTTGTAAATAAATAAATGCATGAATAAATAAATAAAGCAGCATTTGTTTTCCGCTAAGATTGTAAATGCTTGCAGAGCATCAATCAAATTAATTCTACTCCTCTCATACGAGACCTGTTAAACCTATACGTTGTTATACCTTTCAATCCGGGACAGAAAAATGTAGTTATTTTGAGAAAAAAATTGATTTAGAAGGCTTTTTTACGATTTTCCCTCAGGCCTAAATGGGTTAATGCAGGATATTTTGATATTCCAGGATCCCCTTACTGTGTGTTTGACCACAGGTGCTCTGGGAAGTGTGTTGAACATCTTTCAGGGCCAGCTGCAGTGTGTGTGTGCATGTGTGTGAGAGAGTTCATGTATTTGAGTGCTTGTACGTATGTGTATGTGTAAAACTGGGTATGTTTGTGTCGGGGTGGTGGGGTTCCATGGAGACAGCTGGCCTATGTAAGTACATCTGCTTGCTGTCACAAGACATCCTGTGCACGTGTGAGGGCTTCATTGGCGCGCCCTGCCCAGCTCTGCCCACCCATCAGGCACCAGCTTAGACCTTTAGTCAGAGCTGTAGAGCAATATCAGTGCAAGCCAGGCAGGTGTCTAATACGCGACTGGAGTCTGTCAGGTGGTGGGGACTAGTCCTCATCATTGCACAGCACGGTAAGGTCCTCGCTTGTCACATGCAGAAAAAGATGCTTGTGTGTTTGGACTTTGATTGGGAGTTATTCGGTGACATTCAATGATCTGACGTGAACTGTCCCTGAGCATGAATCTGTCTGCCTGCCTGTCTGTCTGTCTGTCTGTCTATCTGTCTGTCTGTCTGTCTGCCTGACCAAGTGGCCTCCATGCACCTTCATCCCAACATCACCCAGCCCAAGGCTAATTTCCCTTTGCTGGTTTTATGCAAAAATCCAAATAGCTCAAATCAGGAAAGATGCCTTTCTCTTAAATACAAATGTGCACGTGCTAATGTGAACCTCTACATACAATACCCACACTTGTGTATGCACGCACGCACACACACACATTCACACTAGATGTCAGTGGGTCGACGGTGTGAAGGTAATTATAGCATATTTATTTTCTCGCACTTCCCCTTTCTGTGTTTCTCCCTCTTTCTCTCGCTCTCTCTCTCTCTTCAACTCCCGCCCCTCCAGATTGTAGGGCCGAGCCAGTGCTGAAGGTGTGTTTGTGCTGTTATGCCCTCTGGCTTGGCTGCCAGCTTACTCCCAGTGATCTGAGCCAGAAGGCAGACTGCCGAGGAATACCGATCACCTTGCCCAGACCAAATCCTTTGAGCTCTCTCTGGCATCTTTCCCTTCTGCCAGTTTCCTCCCCTGCTCCTCTCTTCCCCCTTCTGAAGTTGACAACAAAGACATCCTCAGGGTCCTCCTTGATGTGAGACCCACTCTTGATCTTTTTTCCCTATGTTTTTGTACCTTATAGTTGCGCTACTTTCATATTCTGCTAGCACAATATTTACACACCAGAAGACAAAGAAACAGTGGTCTTTTCATGTGTGGACCCCTGCTGACATGTTAATCACCCCAAGGACCAATGGAGTGGCCATGTTGGGTCAGGCTGAGGCAGGACAGCCTCCGCTCTTCACCCCATGCCTGGCTTTGACCAGAGTCTGTCTTCTCATTTTGCAGCAGGTTACGCTCAGTTAGAGAGCAGCTGCCTGTCTGTCACTGTCTGTCTATTAGTGTATCTATCTACATAGTAAACCTTTTTTATTTAACTCTGAGAATGTGCACATTTTTCCATCCATCCATCCATCTATCCATCTATCTAAATTACTGTCCATCAAGTTCTTAAAACTTATTATTTTAATATTAAACCCACTTTGAGTCATTTGAAAGAATCTTTTCAGAACTTTTTTTGATCAGCTCACGCCTGTCAGCAGCACCACCACACACGACCCCCAACAACACCTCCCACCCTCTTTCTATCCCCCTATCCTACCCCCCCAACCCCAACACACACACACACACACACACACACACACACACACACACACACACACACACACACACACACACACACACACACACACCAACCCCCACTTCCACGAGGAGAAGTCTCCAAAGAGCTAATTAGTGGTGGAATGGAGTCCAGGAACAGCCAACGGAGCTGAAGATGGGAGATTGGCGCCAGTGTGCTAGCTTTATCGGTCAGGGCCTGACAGAGGGGTGACAGGGAGTGGGGGCTAACCACTGCCTCACAACTGACAGAGACAATAAAGTGAGCCTCTGAGCGACGGAGACCAAGAGTGACAGGCAGGCAAGGCTATAGGAGAAAGCTAGCTTCTAGGGTCTGTCCTGAGGGCTGGGTACCTCGCGGTTCCAGCCATTGACGCAGTTTCTACCCCTTTTCTCAGCCAAAAGGGTGTAACCATGTGGCCCCATCTGTACAGTATGAAACTATGCTAACATGTGTGAGAGTTTTAGAAGACTGAAGGTGAAAGGGAATGGGTTCCATCCTATCATCCTATACATTTATTGCAAGAAGAGGCTGAATTAGTTTTTTCACTGTACGACCTACAGTTCAAGAGTTATAGGGCAAAAGGTGAAGCGCCCAGTTATGATGGCACCATTGAGTGTCCGTGTAGCTCAGTCGGTAGAGCTCTCGCCTTTGGACCACAAGGGTTCGATCCCGGGCATTGCCAACTCAGCGTATGAGTAGCACGGCTTGGGTGTGGCAAGGCATGCGATAAGTACTGGGAGTTGATGACGCTCCCCTCAGCAATCCAGCTCCCAGGGGTCGAGTGCATTGTAACAGGGACAGACTCCGGTGCATTATCATCTAATACCGACAATAAGCCTCTCCCGACCTTTCTTACTTATGAGGGCAATTTGAAAAAATTGCGGTAGAGGTTCTTCCTTTGCCAACTGGAAGTTTGCATGGAAAGTTTCACGCTGATCGGTCCAGCGGTGCCGAAGATTGGGTTCGATTCCCGCCGGGGACGCTGTGGGTGCTGGGGGCGTGTCTTCTCCTCCGCGTCATCAGCGCCCATACCCTAGGTGGGGTTGGCGAAAGGGCCTACTCTGTGTGGAGTTTGCATGTTCTCCCCGTGTCTCCTAGGGTAGTTAATACCCTCACAATGTACCCTCACAATGTACCCTCATGTAGTAATCCTGGTCACTATACTGCCTCCCCCATGACAGCCGGGGCGCCTAATGGAGGGGAAGGGAACTGGTTGGAATAACGTGTTCCTTCCACGCGCTACGTCCTACCAGGGAAACTCCCCCCTGTCAGGTGACAAGAAGGTCAGTTGGCTCTCATGCATTGAAGGAAGCATGAGCTCGGCCCTGGCCTCCCTAGGCTGTGGGGGACTGGTGTAACGCTGGTGTAGGGCTGGTATAGCGCCCAGGATAACTTAGGAAATTGGCACCGGGTGAAAAAAATGGGTTACAAAAATCGCGGGATAAAAATTTACAAAACAAACAAAGGAGGCCAAATCAAACAACGTAGTGGCTTGTGGAGGAGAACAGGAATACCAAACAGACCAGCAGTACAGCAATCAGAACAGAAAACCAAGCTTAACGTGAGAGAACAGATGTACACTGGAGAAAAGTACGTTTTTTCTGAGAGTGAACAAATGTAACCAAATTGACCCTTGCATTTGTACACTCTCGGAGTTACAAATGGATAAATTAACAATTGAGGATTTTACTGTGTAGGGAACGAATGGAGATTCTTACCCATTCAAGATCTGATGGTACCTCCTGGCAAGAGACCTTCACATAAGAGGTGAATCATGACAATGGCACAAGGGGATTAAATGTGGTGTATTATTTTATTGATTGACATCTTTATTGACAAAAGGCATATTTGTATTTATCTGTCAAAAGGGTAAAGCACACTAAAGCTCGAGAGCGTATTTCCATTGTGGATCTTTGAGTGTAAGTAAGTGCGTAAACTGAGTGCCATGTGTTGGGCTCTGTCTTCACATTTGTTCGGCTGGGTAGGCAATAACAACAAAATGACATCATTCAGAACTTCGATAGTGTCTTTCATAACTTTGTTTGGTTGTTCTGGCACCTCCAAGATGTTCTGACTATAGCTGAAAAAAGTTTGGCTACTGTAACTGATCAGAAGTTGGTCAGAAGTTCAAGGTGGCCAAGATATATTTAGTTTTGTTTCCGGTTCTGCCCAAGGTTTCATTCTGCCAGCAGCGAGAGCAACGATAGTTTTGAAGAGACATTGGCTGATGTTAGGTACTAGACTCACGAGCCAACCTCCAGGTGATACAAACACCACTGTAATCCCTCTCTGAGTGACCATGTGTAAACACAACCTGTCACAAGAAATGTCAAGTCTCCGTACCTCTGTTACAAATGTCCCACAGTGCGTGTTGGGGGGGGGTTCCAGGCCAGCACCAGTTCCAGTGCTGGCTGTACACATCTTCAGTTTCTCGAGTGATGGAACATGCCGTGGTGTCACTAGGAAGATTCAAAGAGCTACATTATATGTGCAGATTGCTTAGTGGGCGAGGACCAACCCAGACTTAATTCGAATTGGCTAACCAAAAAAAAGTTCGGTTAGACTTTCTGTGAAGTATGTAGCCGCCTTTCAGCATACTTCCTTTCAAGACTTGGCTCATTATGTTGAGGCAGTATATTCATTATGCTAGTTAAACTACAGTATGCATCGATAGCTCTATGACTTTCCATAATGTAAACATACTGTAAATGCATCATATTGATAACTGTCATACATTGTTAAAGACAAACGCAGAGCAATCCTCATTATAGATTCTCCAGTGATGACATGCAAGTGAGTTGAATGAGAAACAGCATGCGAAACAAGAAGCTCAGCCAGGAACACACGGAGGTTGTTCCCTGGTACTGCAGGCATCAGGATTGGTTTACGAGTCAGAAAGCATCAAACACAAGAACAAAAGAATCCAACAGCGCTTGCTCCATCATACCTTTGCTAACACGGACCAAGATATGGTGAAAGGTCAGGGAGGCTCCATTATACTTTTATGATGATCATTTATTTATTTTGTCAAGTAAAACCAATCAGAATGCCTGGGAGCTGCCCAGAACAGCAAACAGGGATAATTAGTAACACTGGGAGAGGTGGCGCCTGCTTGTACTCTGAGCTGCACTCACTTTTTTTCTGTGTGAAAGGTGGGGTGGTGGTGAGGGAGGTAAATATTGATGGAGCTGCCCCATAGTTTGTGAAACTCAAACACGCTGTCCAGCTTTGTTGAGGAGGACTGGACTGGTTCAATGCTGGACCTCCAACTCCACGCACACATACATACATACACACACGCACGCGTGCGCGCGTCTCACTGAGCTTGAGAAAAGAAAAAAAATCTGCCTCAAAATTCATATTTTATATCATGTCTCTTGTCATTAACATAAATCCCTGAATCTGGAATGATTTGTATACAATACATGTATTTTGAGATTGTAATGGTCTGTTCAGATGTGCAGTCTTTGTAAACATGGGACTAAGCCGTAGATTATCTGTATCCTCTTGTTCCATTGGGTTGAGGACAATTTCAATATACAGTAGATGTCACTTTTGATCTATGAGTTATATTATTCATTAAGAAATGTTTTTTTAATGAAGGTGGTCCAGTAAATTCTGATTGACATAATTAGAACTTTGTCACACTGAAGATTATGCTAAACTGGGACTAGATATTTTTCACCAATTAATCACTCAATCCTGATTTATAATTAATTCTATGACAGTGTCATGCAGGGAAAATAGTGGATCTATAAGCTAACTAACTACCGCACCACACCTGCTATTTTTGAAACATTTTGCGATAAAAAAGAAAAAATAGACTAGAATAATATTTTTTTACTTTTTCGTCTTATGGCATGTCCAGCGGTCCAGAGTGAAAGACATTAAGGAGCTTGGCCACCATGATTATCACACTATTGTCACCATTAATACTAATCAAATTCTACCCTTAATTCAATATGTTTACATGGGGCTAATTAGTGTAAGCTGTTTTTACCCTTCCCTCATGTAAAATTTAGACTATCCTACTGTGCCTGGCTAGATATGCACCAGGGAAATGTGTGGGAATCCCTTGGGTGTTCAAACTCATCACCCCTGGATCCTTGCTTCTGTTATTTGCCGAAATATATTTTACATTGAAATTAAAACATGTCTTCTCTGGTACAGGCTGGAAAGATGAAAATATCTGTCCAAATATTTGCTTTGCAGTGACAAGGGCTACAATATCTATGATTTGAAAATTGATAGGAAATCCACTTAGCTAAGCGGCAGCATATATTCTTCTACTTTCATGGTAGTAGTACTGCTAATTATTTATTTTTGTTACATTTATTTTTGCTGTTATATTTATTGTACCTTTACTCCTTATTATGCCTCCCTGTAAAATAATATCTATCTATATCTAATGATTGGTCATGATGTGATAATGTGTGAGTCAGATTCGCTTTGCCCACAGAGTCGGTCTGCTGTTGTTATATAGTACTTTGTTTGATTTGTTTGTACATTTGGATACGCCTATTTGTTTGTGCACACCATCTTAAAACAAACAGAGGTTTGTTTGTGAAGTCTTACTTTAGACTAAAGTAGGCTACACAGACTAACTAACATAAAAGCATCTGAAAGATTAATCTACAAGGCCACAGCCAAAAACAACATCACTTCACCAGTCGACAGGCTTCAGCAGATGTCACCAAAGTAAATTTACTGACCAAAAATGGAATTACTAGGGGTTTTTACCATCACTCATTGATTCACTGCATTACGCCAAGAGGGATTTGGAGAGCTACTACAGTTACTGAAAAAGAACGAAAAATAGGCACATACAGTGTGTCTTCAAGCTGGATTCTGATAACGTGTTGCGTCTATATCTTGGCAGGTTTACTTTAGTGGATCCACGCTCCAAGCATCTTCAGTTTCTTCAAAAACGTTAAGGAGGGCCAATATCACTTCATGTAACACCATAAGGAGCAGTTTGGAGGTATGGTAAACTAACTAATCATTTATGTTGGAGCCTACTCATACTTTGTGAACTAATATTTTGTTCGCCTAAGGTGGCTCTGTACTTGGTCCGGTCTTTTTTTCCTTCTACAGCAAATCCTTTCACAGAAAATAGCCGTTCTACAAGCTCACAATGCCTCACACTGCTACGCATTGTGAGCTTGTAGATCTGCTATTTTCTCCAAATGTTCCCCCAGAATAGGAATGCTAGGGTTCAAGTGTGGTTAAGGGAGAATTCCACAGTCTCTGAAAGCCCTATTGGCAAAAGAATTGTCAGCAACACAATCTGATGCAGATGATTACGAGCAAGTGACAGTTGGAGTTGTATTAACTCTTTCCTGTGTAACTGTATAACTTCTTTGGATATGGCTATGGATAATTTTTTCCACCAGACATTTCCTTCCCTTTATTGATAGTCTGTAGTGAGAGACAGACATGCAACTGGGAAAGATAGTAGGGGAATGACATGCATCAAATGGCCTCGAGTGGGATTCGAACCCTGGCTGGCCAAACAAGGGCCGAGTCTTAATTTTATGCGCTCTACCAGGTGAGCCATCGGGGTGCCCCTGAAGGGATCTATTGCTGCATTCAAGTTTCCTGCTGGGAATGATAAAATGCAGTTCTGTGTGTACCACATGTGCACAGACTTCGATGATGATGTCATGTTTTTGGATGTGGCTCATGTCCTGCCCTATGCTGATGAAGGCAATTCATTTCACACAGTACTGAACATAACCCAGATTACAAGCTGATAGCCGAAGGCCGGAGTCTATGTTTTTGCCCCTGTCCGTTAGTCCATCACCCACCCCCCTCTGCATAAAACTTCTCAGACTGGCCTCATGGTGACGATTCACGTTTTCATCTACAGTATAACTCGTGAACCATAGGTCGTACAATCAAACTTTTTTTCCTGGATTCCTTGGATCATGGCCTATAGGCCACGCCCCTTTCCCGCTTGACAAGATTTTCCACCATTTAGCGTTTTCTTCAAAAGACACCTTTTGCTACTAGTCATATAGATTAAGTAGCTAAATGTGAAGAAAATGCTAAATGGCTTAAAATGTATAGGCCAAAACGTGAAGTGGCCTGTTATAGCACTAACATGAGGTTGATTTGAAAGATTTGGGGTTCTTCCTTGGCCACTGGGAGTGTGCATGCAAAGTTTCATGCCAATCTGTTAACAGAAACACAGACGGATGGACGGATGCACGGACGGACGGACATGAGCAAAAACGTAGTCTTCAGCCTTCGGCCATCCAATGAAATGTGATGATGAATACAAAGATATATGAAAATGACCTGGTAGAATGCCCTAATCAATAAACCTCACTGTATAATTAAGCCCTTACATTCAATCGAAGCCTTTTGTTTTATTTATAAGCAACAACATCATCGTCATCATCATCATCACTGGCTCTCATTTTTTTTCATGTTTTTGAAATGGCTGTGTCTTCTAAGAGCTCTTCTGGTATAATAGGATTAATAGGTGAATGAGTGACAGACTGTCCTTATTGATCCTCAGCTGAAACCTACAACAGTCCTTTGTTGCTGCCCTCCCTCTCTCCAACATCCTATGACATGCTGTCAATCATATTAAATTGAAAAAGAAAAGCAGAGTGTCTTTTATGCCAATTTGAATATGTTTTATGCCAGATTTAGAAGGGGTCTGGGTTTAATTCAGACAGTGGTCAGACAGTGTGGCCAAAATTGCCACACTGTTGTTTTCTCTTTCAATCATATTTGATTGTTTTTAAAAAGTGTTTTAAAAGGGCACCCATCAAAACTTTGGTGAAACAAAAAGGGAGTTCTAGAACCAAATCCCACTGACATGCTTTTTTTGGGTAGTCTCTTCTGAAGGGCTCAGGTATTTGTCTTTCTTATTCAAGTCGTTGAGCACAAGCCCTTCTACCTTTAACTGGCTGAAGCGCGTTGGACTTCTCTTTGTGCCTTTATGCTTTATGCCTCGGACATAGACTATACTGTTGTATGTCCTCTCTTAACATATTGCATCAGTATCCTCTTGGACACAGATTATAATGCCTCTCGGACCCTCAGGGCATTTCTGAAGACTGAGAGCAGAGATATTGATCAGAGATTTTGTCTCCTGAGCACTGGGGGGACAATGGGAACAGCTGCAGTCTATTTAGCCTGTCTTTTGCGTAGATAGTAACAACCACATTTGAATGACCCTAAAAGAGGGTGCCTGGAGACTTACTTAGCCGTTTAGTGCACAGATTATGCTCCCTGTGAGCCGCGAATCCGCCATGACACAAGTTTGAATCCGATTCCCGTCTTATCTTGCATGTTTCTTTCTTTCTTTCTCTCTCTGCACTTCGTTTCCTGTCTCTATATTTTCAGTCCTATCTGAAACATAAAGCATAAAATGCCCCAAATATTACTTTAAAAAGACCATAAAATACCTAAAAAATAATTAAATAAGTAAAGAAAACAAACAAACAAACACACATTCGACCAGCACAAAAGGGGGAAACTAAAATGTCCATCCAAAGCAATGATTGATCATTTTCCAAACTGGAACTGGCAGCTGAATTTGAGCCCTTCATAAAGTCTTTGGGGGAATGGGCATTGTCCTGTTTCTGTGCTTTATTCCTAGCTGGAGATGTTGTGTATGTACCTTAGGGTGTGTTGAATTATTAACAGCATCCTAATGACAGCGATAGTCCTAGATATGTGTGACCTTGTAATCATTGATCTCCATTGATGTGCCATAAACTCACATTTGAAAACTGGCGTTTAAAGGACGGATTATGTTATGAATACAGTATCTGTGTCTAATTACATTAAATATAAGTAACATTTTTACCCCGGCCAAGTGATTTCACTTCAATGTTTTGAGTTGAGAATTCAAATGTATGTCATAATTTTTTACAAATTAGCCTATGTCTTAAAGTTCTGGTAAAAACGATAGCAGTTTGAAGGACTTGGCCTGTGTCATTCAGACCAATAATTCCTAGAGCGTTTCCTATTTAAATGAATCGTATTGAGAAGTTATCCCAAATGTACCTACCACAGTAACTTCTGTTGTTTTATCGTTAGTCAATCAGTTTGATAGTGCCCATTTCGCTCACCACAGGTCCAGTAGCCCTACAGCCATACTTTTAGACTACTTCCTAGAGCCGCCCATGGAACTGTTGTCAAAGAAGGCGGTAAATACTAAATATTGTATATGGATATTAAAGGATTAAAGGATATTAGCTGAATGAATCACAAAGTCGAATTGCCATGTCAGTCTCTCAGCAGTCTGTTGTGATTATGTGCATGTGATTAAATACGTACGCTGCCCCTGGTATGCATTTCTGTCACTGTTATATTTGTATTACAACTCTGCCGTGCATATATACATATAGAGTAGACTAGAGACCAATGGTGTCTGTGGTACCTTGACGGGGAGCTGCAGGGAAATAAAGAGAGACAGTGTCTGTTCCTGAGCCTGGCTCTAAATGGAGGTGACAGCTCTCCAACATAGTGACCTTGTCGAGGGGACCGGGTGACGGGCTTTCCTGTGATTGAAGGAACGTTTCTGGAGGCACCCTGCAAGGCTTGTTGGGTCCCAGGGACATGTCATCATGGGAGGCCACTCTGTGGCCAACCTAAGTGGCTTTTTTTCTTCTTCTTTTTTTTATTATCCCAAGCGCTGCCAGCGGCACTTCCACAACAAACTCACCGTGACCCAACACCCACACAGCTAACTCTGGCTATATAGGCTGAGGACTGAGGGACGCCGCTGAAAACTACTCGTGCTTGGGGAAGGAAGTGCGTATTGATACGCAAAAATATTTCATCCTGAAAGTGCATGGCTTATCGATTTTTGGGGGAAAGTTGTGTAGTGATAAAAGTAACATAAGGTATGAAGTGTTAAAAGAAATATGAAAGCTTGTAGATGGGTCAGGGTACATGGAGTTCATTCACTTTTATTCATCCTTGGATCAGTGATTATGTACGTGATTATTATACATGGTCGATAGTTCAAAAAAAGGCTTTAAATTCATAAAATGCAAAGCATATACCAGTAGGGAAAAGTGTGTGCCGAACTGTCAAGGTTTTTAAAGGTCTAGTTAGTGAACGTAATAGATGAGAGATGTCAGTTTTGCAGTTTATGAGCCCTGTGTGTCCCTGGGGGGCTGCCGTAGCCTCTGGCCATTCTCCCCTTACCTTAGGCATCATCTGGAAAAAAAAACCTGATGCTTCTAGTCATTCTGCATCCCTGCATCTGTCTGAAAATAATTGGTCAGGAACCTTCTCCCCAAAAAGGGGCCATGAAAGAGTAATAGCTTGCAGCGAAAAACGCAGAGGTCTGACAGATCACATTTGAAACATGGAACATATAGATGTACGTTATGTGGCGTACTAACACACCATACATTCTTTGGAAAAAGTTTACTTTTAGCGCACTACTGCTGAGGATTGAATATACAATTACAAATATTATGTATATTTGAATAGTGATGTAGTCACTGAGCCCAAGCGGTCCAGGAGGGTGTTTAATTTATAAGACTATAAAATGTATGTGGTTTAGAATGATCTACTCATCAGATGTGTGGTTTACATCAAGTGATTTAATATTGGAATCTCAGTTTATTTCTCTATCATTAAAGGAAATACATTTTGCACACCTGAAGTGTCTTGGTGACTGGTGCATAGGAAAAACAACAACCCCCAAAAAAGGTCAACAATATACTCTTCACTTGTACTGTTGGTTTTATTTTACTTTTTTAAGATCTATTTTGCATCTCTTTATTACTGATATTAACTGTGAGAGACAGGAAAGGTGCATGGGAGAGTGAGGGGGAATGACATGCAGCGAAGAGGCTTTAGTCTGAATCGAACCTGGGGAGTGCAGGAAGGACAATAGCCTTATTGACATGGTACTGTATGTTCTCTCACCAGGTGAGCCACCGCCCCTACTGTAGGCTATTTTAATAGACTCAATGTTTCTGTTGCAAAACCTTCATCCGGCAAGATGAGGGTCTTGCGATCAAAACGTTGAGCCTGTTAAAATAGCCTAACAGTACAAGTGAAGACAGGATGAAGGCAGGATTCCGTTCTTTTTAGCTCTCCTAACTATGCACAACGAGTATATTTCAGTATATTTGATTGTAGGTAGTTGTCCAGACAGAAAACATCTCAGTCCTCAGATTGCCCATCATATTGTTGTTATGGTAACAACAGTGTGATTAATTCTGATGAAGAGCGCACAGCCGCACACCCATGAAATGGTGAAAAACCATCAGTCCGAAATCACAGTAAATTAAATTAGCCAAGGGTACACACTTAACTCCATTAGTGATTTATTTTTTGTTTTTACCAGAACGTATTTATTAATACACAGATTTATTTCTGTACATCTTCAGCTGGTAAAAAATGTAAGTCCATCTAGACCTTCACATGGAAATGGTATATGATTAACATAAAAACTACAGTGCAGTAAAAACAGTGGGCATGGCCTGGGCCGCAGCGTGGCGGTCAACCCTAGGCTGCAACGCCAGCCTGACGGTGTGTCGCGGGTTCGACTCCTGTTCCCGACGACCTTTGCTGCGTGTCACCCTCCCATCTCTCTCCCCATTTCCTGTCAGCCTACTTTCCCTATCCCTCTCTGATAAAAGGCATAAAAAGCCCCAAAGAAATCTAAAAAAAAAAAAAAAACAGTGGACATGCATTTCATATTCAGTCAAATCATTTATATATACATGCAAATATGCACAAAAAGAATATTGTTTGCTAACCTTTACAATGAAAAAATACTGTATGAAATATACATATTTATTTACTTGCAATCCCATGTTGGAAGAAGGCGAGAAATGCATTTGTCAGTTTGGACCCTGGTTTAGACTACTGTACCTCACCAACCTCTAATGACTTGGCATGTCCGCATTTGCCATTCTTTTTGGCCATGTCTAATCTAGCAGAAGAAAGGCTCCTACTAGGGGAGAAACAATACCACTGGGCTTTGCTCTACCTGTAAGTCCAGAGATGAGACAGAAACGGAGGGAAAATTAAGGAGAAAAAAAATCATTATTCTCTGAATGAGATGTCTTGGGCTTGATCAGAGTGCGAATCAAAGCCCATCTCTTAGACTACTTAAACATTCACTTTTAAAATTCCAACCTGATTGTACTTTTATGGAAATTTCTCGCCATCAATGGCTGCATTCACTCCTGTCTCCAGGTCCTCTTGTATCCCTGCAGATATCCAACTCTGCCCTTCATTAGAATTCTCTTGGTAAGAAAAGGCGGGAGAAACGAGGAGAAGATGTAAATTCAGTCGAAAAGAAAGGGTTTTAGATCTTTCCCCTTTTTTTGTCCAGGGAATAGCAAAAGATGGGGAAAATCATGGATGTAGCACACCATGGAGTCAAACCTGACACCAGGGCAGAAGCTTTAAAATTTGACAAGAACAGTGTCTTTTTAGTAAAAAAAAGAAGAAAAAAAAAGAAAGAAAACAACACTGCCTTCTATTGTACTGGTATAATTAGTTCATTGTTAGTGAACTGTATAAAACACATTTTTAAATTAAATAAACTAAACATTATTTAATACAGCTAGCACAATTTCCATCAACACTTTTCTCGTTTTTTTATTATGAAATTGAAGATAATCATAACCATGATCACAATAATCACTGAAATTATATTTGACAAAGGGTGTATGTTAAGCAGTTTCTTTATCCTTAAATCCAAAGCAAAAATGTACAAATATGAATAAATAATGACCTTACATATAGTATAAATATTTTATTCTGCATAAGGTCAATGTGTATGTCTTACAGTAAGCAAAGGTTAGTGTGTCGAGTCTGTCGGCAACCATGTTGGCAACATTCTTGGTTTGATCCTGTCTGGAAACATGTTTTATTTCATCCCTCTCTAGCCTTCTGTCTTCTCTCTCTTCAGTGTCTTCACACAACAGTCATGTTGTCACTGTAAGGCTGATCAGTTCAATATCAAATGCTGACTTTAAGAAGAAATGTTGCCTTTTAAATTGTTGCAGACATGATCCAATTATGAAGTGAATAACATTTTGACACAGACCGTCCGTCTGTCTTTCTTAAACACACACACACACACACGCGCACACACACACACACACACACACACACACACACACACACACACACACACACACACACACACACACACACACACACACACACACACACACACACACACACACACACACACACACACACACACACACACACACACACACACATTTTCCCTCTCATTGACATTGGTACAGGTTAAGTGCAACACACTGTAGCTCTTATTTGGATCAGAACAACCTCATCACCCTTGGGTTTCTGTTCTGATAGACTGACAGACCTGCAGCTAATACTTGTCAAATTGGCTTTGGGTTTCTGCTAGAAGCCATGATCCATGGTCTAGTTGATCAATGCTGCCTCATTAGGGGTGAGCAGAGGATTATGTGAATACATAGCACTTTATTGATAATTACAGTATAATAACAAAGTATAATGTAGTTTTGAGGGCACACACTGATGAGAAGAAGAAAGGAATTCATTAGAAGTACCAGGGAGGATTTCCTCAACATTGGGCAGCTACAGTACATATTGTTGTGATTAGATATACTGTGTTTTATGTGTTTTATGACCTGTCATTTCTTATTACTCCCATGGTTATGCTGGAGGCATAAATCAACCAAATCTATGTCCATGCAAACTTTGCTTGTGTTCTGTGCCACACAGCATCTTGATGTACACAAGATAGGATCCCCGATCCCATAGGCCGACTAACCTCGCATCATCCGGCTTTCCACATGGAGGATCTAGACCGGATCGGAGAACCGAAAAAGGAGTTGAGGGGAGTTCATGATGACATAGGGAAACGGGGCCTGGGTGCATCTCAGCCAATTACAGTAATGGGGTGATGGTGGGGGTGGTGTTAAAGACCAGCTGAAATAAAAAGCTATAAAGTTCACATAGAGGACATTCACGATGCAACACGTTAATGCAATAACCCCCATTGGAGATGGGGAGGGGAGACACACACACACACACACACACACACACACACACACACACACACACACACACACACACACACACACACACACACACACACACACCTCCATAGGAGATTACAACTAGGAAATATAAAGACATCCCACCATGTTTGGAAAGAGGGTAGAATGGCAGGAAAGACTATGTGCTCCATGAACATGATTGGCCGTGTTCACCCTTTGGAAAGCCATCAGGGGATTTTGTCCTTTTTGCTGTACAAGCAACTCCTACTGGTTGGTCGGGGTGCTTGTTCAGTGGTGAATGGAGCCTGGGAGGCATAGCGTGTAGGTCTACACTTATAATGCTCTACCAGTGAAACTCCTCGCTGTCAGGTAAAAAAAAAAACAGCTGGTGACTCCATGTGTATCGGAGGAGGCATGAGGTCGTCTACGCTCTCTCTCTCTCTCTCTCTCTCTCTCTCTGTCTCTCTGATAAATTGTGAAATATGCAATAGTCAAGCATAGTGCTGTGATGTGATGTCAGATAAAGGTTTACACCAGTTTCCCACCAGGAATTGCCACTTCAACACATGTCAGATGATCAAGTAGGTAATACTGGAAATTTTGATGCAATATGACTTGGCCGAGTTGTTACTTAAGCACAACTTGTAGGCCATTTGTTCAAAACAGAAAATGCGACGGGTACGGTTGATATTACACAATAGCTGTTTTGGTGGCGTACTCTCTCTCTCTCTATCTCTGACTGTCTCTCTCTCTCTCTCTCTCTCTCTCTCTCTCTCTCTCTCTCTCTCTCTCTCTCTCTCTCTCTGATTGTAAAAATACTGATAATAGTGAACCTGGCAACCACTTGTACACAGTACTGTAGTGCAGACACTAATTTCCCTGATGTTTAAATGAGGATTTTGTAACCGACAAAACGACTAGTCTAAAAATAAGGGAACATTGGGTGAAAAAAAAGCATGTTCGGCAACACATTTTAATTTGTAGCATTTGAGGCACCCCTATGGGTGGAAGGGAAAGGGATGCTGCATTCAGGATTCGTGGCATTTTTTGCAAAAGGGGAATATAATCTATCAAATCTATCAGATACATCTTGATCACATGACTCCTAAGACTATGTGTTTTTTATGTGAGTTTCGTAGGAGTGGTAGCAAAAAGTGTGTTTTGAACAAATCTTTTCAGGCGGAATTGGGCAGGGCCTATATGGCATCATGATTCAAGGGGGAAAGAATTTGATTGTACGACCTACGGTTTAAGAGTTATACATCAAAACGTGAAGCGGACAATTTCATGTGGGCCTTTCATCTTGGGGAGGTTCTTCCTTGGCCTACTAGGCGTGCAAAGATTTACGCTAATCGGTCCAGCAGTTCCAGAGATTTGCCATTCACAGACAGACACAGCATGTTGAGCTGTAAGTTTGAAAAGTAGGAAGAGTGTTAATGCTGTTGAAATCCTGGGCCCAGTCATCTGGCCTTGAACCAATAGAGAGAGTCAACTTCACTCGATTCACATCAGACATCACTGTAACTGTGGTGTGCATTGAGTCTCAATGTTCAATGCCAAAATGCCTTTTGGGCACAGCAAGCAGATTCACAACATGTGAATCTACATTACATCCAAGGGTTTGCTGTGACCTTGCTCTTGGACACCTGAAGGACCGGCCGGTTGCAGGTTTGATGTAGCATCCCGCGGGATGCTACATCAAACCTGCATAAATGGGAAAAGATTTATATCCATAATTTCCAAGATATGAAATCAAGTGAACTTTATTCTCTCTATTGGTTCAAGGCCAGATTGACTGGTCCCAGGATTTCAACAGCATTAACACTCTTCCTACTTTCAAACTGACAGCTCACCATGACTCATGATACTTTACCATATCTAAATAATCACTCGCCTTAAATCAATCTTATGTATATTTCACTTTGTTGCACATATCTATTTAAAAACCACATATCATTTTTGTTTGTTTGTTTCATTGCATAATGTTAGGCTATCCATTGTACGTTAAAGTGTAATAAGCATTTCAGACACAAACTGGCATTGACGTGTCATAACCAAAATGGCAACTGATGTATTTTACACAAAAAGGTCCAGTGTGGCCTCCAATCCGAAGGGAGACACCCGACTGCATCTTCACTCTGGTGACAAGATTGTGGGAAATTAACAGACCTTTCAAGTCCAAAGATCTTGAGAGTGGCTGGAGGCGGTGATGGACACAGAAGAGAAATGTAGGCCGTAATAATTGCCGGCTGCCCAGGGAAAAGGCATCAAGGCCGATGCAAAGTCACATGGCAACCCAACGCGCACTTCCTTCCCTTATTAAGACCAGCTCAGGGGTGCTAATCAGTCTCCGAGAGACCTCGGCGCTGTGTGGTTAGCGCTCGATTTACAGCTCCTCTCAGCTTTCCACTTTTTATTAAAGATGATATTTCACACAGAGGGAAAAGGAGGGGGGGGGGGTGACAAATGTTAAAATGCAATGCAAAGTTGCAGGCATGAAAGACGAAAACTGTAGGATTATTCCACAGCTATTCCAGGGAGGATGAAAAAAGTGGAAAGACTTTGGAACAAAAACATCAAAGAGGAGCAGTGAAGAAGAAGGGAGAAAGACAGAGAAAGGCTGTGAAATATTCAGCAGGGTGCCCCAACAGGTGGTCAAAAGGTAGTGGTGATTGGGGCTGCGGTTTAAAACACACTTTAACGATGCATGGTTTTAGTGAGACATTCAGTAAACATTTGGAGTAAATTGGAAGAAAAAAAAAACATTGCCTATTGGTTTAGCAGTTCTAGTATTTCACCATCAGCTGAATATGTGACAGCAATCTAGGATTTTAATGAGATATTCAATATAATGCTATGGCACCCTTTACACTTGGCGTTTCTTTGTTTCCTGGGTGGTGGCAGTGTAATCGAATGGGGCTAAAAACATGAATTCAGGACAGGTGTAAAAGGACCCAGGATGCATTGAAAATCTGATCAACCAATCCACCTCAGAAGGTGGCCAGAGGTGATTGCCCCTCATGTGGCAATATTTATAATGAACTGTTAATGCAATGTTTCTCCAAACCTCATACAGCAACTACATGAAAGGAAGGGGTGTGTGTGTGTGTGTGTGTGTGTGTGTGTGTGTGTGTGTGTGTGTGTGTGTGTGTGTGTGTGTGTGTGTGTGTGTGTGTGTGTGTGTGTGTGTGTGTGTGTGTGTGTGTGTGTGTGTGTGTGTGTGTGTGTGTGTGTGTGTGTGTGTGCGTGCGTGCGTGCGTGCCAAAAAGATTGACAGGCAACTAGATTTGCAATTTAAACTAGCAAAGAATATAAAAAATTTAATGAATTGAAAATTGAGTTGTATAAGATATATGTGCTGAAGAGAGATTGAGGATGCATTTTAATGCTTGCTAGGTGGAACTCATGGTAAATCATTATGCTCTCATCATTATTGGTTTTGAGAAATTAGAAAAAGCAAAATTTGGTATGATCATTTTCCTGTTGCATAGTAATTAGAGGTGATTTATGTATTTTTACACTATTTATTAACTATGCAATAATAAGATGTCAAAGGTTTTTTTCTTCTTTTTTTTACTTGTACATAACATTTTGTAATACTTTAGCTGTGATTAAAAAAAATAAAAAATAATGCTTTTAATTATCATTATGGAGTAATTCAGAGGCCATTTCCCATGATATACTCATACTATACTTTCTACAAGGGTTTTGCAATGACATTTGTATACCTGAAGGAAAGCTTTAAACAACCCCCTTAACAAGATGCTTGAGGGATTGGTCCACATTTAATTAAAAACATTGTAAGGCACTTGTGGGAAAAGGGCATATGGACCATCTCTGATATTTGTGAGTGGGATCTCATTGATAAATTATGACTGCTGAACATTTGAGACTGGGATTGCCAGCTGCTGAGTGTCCGGGGTATTTCTCTGAATACAGTGGATTGCGGGTGTGTACTCGCAGCTTCATCTCAACAATGTTTTTCACCCTCTCTGAACTATCTGACTGACACTGATGCAACAAGACAAAAAGACAAATTGATATCGTGACATTGGTAGCTTCTGGTTGTTCTTCATTGGATGTTTACCACATCATGGGAAAACTTGTATTATTTTGTTATTTGTTTGTTTCTTTGTTTTTTTGTTGTTGTATATATTGTTGTTGTTGTTTTACTTTTCCTTGGCCCCTAGGAAGCGAAGGTTGAAGTTGTTTTGTTCTTCTTTTTTGTAATCTGCTAGTTATTTGTTCACAGAATCACTTTTTTCTGTTAGATACCGTTTGTGTCATGTTAAAAACATGAACTTGATGATGACTGTACAAAGCTTTGTATGGGTGCCCCCGGTGGCTCAACTAGTTAGTGCATCGACCATATAATCACAACAACACCAGCTTTTTCACCCGTTACATCTCACACACACACACACACACACACACACACACACACACACACACACACACACACACACACACACACACACACACACACACACACACACACACACACACACACACACACACACACACACACACACATATCCTCTCTCTCTCACACACTGTTTGTCCTGACCAAGTGGCCTCCATGCACATTCAACCCAACATCACCCAGCCCAAGGCTCATTTAAAAAAATACAAATATCTAAAATCACGAAAGATGCCTTTCGCTTAAATGCAAATGTGCATGTGCTAATGTGAACCTGCACATATACCCACATGTGTTGCATGTATGCGCGCGCGCGCACACACACACACACACACACACACACACACACACACACACACACACACACACACACACACACACACACACACACACACACACACACACATACACATTCTTTCACTCTAAATGAGATTTAAAAAGCTGCAGTTTAAGTGAGCATGCACTTTCCCACCTGCTGGTCTGGTTTGTTGCTGTACAGTATGTTTAATTACCAGATGTGTATGGTTTGTGTGTGTGATGAAAGCACAATGCTGCACTGGAGGTAATCTGCAGTACACTGCATGTATCTGCTGCAGAGATGATACCTTTTGTCTTTTTCTCCCTCTCATCTTCCCTCTCCCCTTCCGCATGCTCTCTCTCTTCTCAGCAGCCGACTCTTGATTCTCATGGTAGCTACATCTCTATACGTCACGTGCATCCCTGCCTCTCATCTCTAGTCCATTTCATTAAGCCGTTCAGTCCACTGGGCAGAACTGTAAAGATGTGCTTTTTCTTTTCACGTCTAATCTGAAAATAACAGTGAATTATAAACGACAAGTAACGGCACCGTCATCTTTATAGACACGATCTTTTAAATTTTGCGGGTCTTTCACAGGGGCAAGCCTCCGCAGATCAAGCCTCTCTATCTCTAAGATTATTAAAATGCAACCCTTAGGGAGAGCAAACTGCAAGTCTAGCAACTACTTTATTAATCTCTCCTTAAATTAAGAAGCGGCGGTGGGCATCCTTTTCCTGTGGTTTTCCTCATGCAGGTTTTTAACGTGCGTGTGCGCACGCACGCACGCACACGCACACGCGCACACACACACACACACACACACACACACACACACACACACACACACACACACACACACACACACACACACACACACACACACACACACACACACACACACTGCACTGCGAGTAAGAAAGCCCAGCATAGGTTCATAAACCCAAATGTCCCCCGGCGATTATTAGACCCACTAACGACAATGCAATTAAGACCTTCGCCTGAGTAAGAACAACTGAGTATGCAAAAAAAGTAAACTGTGCTGTGTTTTTATTTGCCTTAATTCAGAGACAGGTCCTAAGTCTATCTGCCTTACAGGTAAGTTTGAATTTCATTTGGCTCTGTTCTCTCTCTCTTAGCAAAGCAGAGGAGACGTAGAAATGGGGTTAATTAACATATATTTACAAATTATACTATTCAAACTAATTTAGTTTCTGCAAAATGAATCTCAATTACAAAGGAAACCGCAAATGGATTTCTTTTTTCTTTTTTCCCCCTGTGCATTAAAATGAATGAGTGTTGTTTTATGAGACTTTAGCAGCACAGATCTTTTATTAAAGTTATCCACTAGCCTTTTGCTGTATTCCGTATGAGCAGAGCTTTATAGAAGATCATACGGAGCAAGCTTTCCCAAATTATGGATGAACTCACACTGTGCAACATTCATGGAACAAAAAGCACAAGTGAGAAAAGCAGTATGGAGAGGTCACTTCCAGCTTTGGGTATTCCATTTGACCACATTACCACCAGATCAGAGTCATGTAATTTCTTTCTTTATTTATTAAATCAATTATTGTAGTTTTATCTGTTTAACAGAATTTTAAGCAGCAGGAAAACCACCCTTTGTGGAAATGAGTCTCCAAATAGCTTTGTTCAATAAATGAATTAATAGATTCTATTTTACAGTCTGTGTTGTGCATTTTCTGCATATTTCTGCTAAGCGATCCTTTACAAATAGCGCAGTGATGCACAGCACACTGAGAGAGGTCTTTATATGGAGCTTGCAGTTTTGTCTACCGTTCAGATCTCTGTTGTTTGACTGCCACACAAATCTCAATCACATGAAATACATATAAAGTAACACTTTATACATATAAAGTAACACGTAAAGTAACACTATACGAATACTACAAATATTTTGAATTAAATGTTAAAACTTTGGAAAGTTGTACTAATAAGGGTCATTTGTAAAAACCTGTTTATTGTTTATTAATAGGCACTTAAATACGTATCCTAATTAAGTATCATTTATTGGGAAAATTCATGCAAAAATATTAACATGATGCTCTGGTTATATTTACATCATATTTAGTTTCTCTTTTGTTTTCTATTGCATATTGTCATAGTGCTTAACATCTACAGTAAATAAATGTTAGATAATGTTGCTATCCATATTATCTGGCACACAATGTTCAACAATACATACAACATATTCTATTCTCACGGTACGAAGCCTCACAGCAGCACAATTATAAGGCCTTCATAGCAGACAGCAGCCTCACACACATGTTATTCTTGTTCCACATATTTCTCCTAGATTCCTCTTATTATTCATATCAGCCGTGAATATACATATCATGATTTGATAATGCATTAAGATTTCTTTTTTTACAACCGCAAAGCAAACCATTTGTTCATAAGCCCCATTTTTTGTGCCTTTGACTCTGCCATACACAATTTATTATTTATCCCAGTCTTCTGTATTACAAATGGTCTCAGGATTAGGACAAATCACGGCTCTCCAAACTATCAGTGGGGAGATGGGTTCCTGAACAATATGTGTCTACAGAGAAATTGGCATCGGAGTGACAGGGGCCCTTGGAGAGGGGCCAAACAGTACTGTGATGTCGCAGGATGAAATCGCACTGTTCCACTTGAGACAAACACAATTTCATATTAATGAATAATTGAGAAAGTTTAGAACTGGGTTGGGATAAATGTGCATGTGTGAGCGTTAGGCGCTAACTGTGTCATGAAAACACGGCATGTGTTTCCTGCGTGGCTGCCATATAGAGTCAAAATTATATTCAGGGGTCTAAACGGTTTCATCTGGTTGGGGTCAAACAGTAATAAGGCATGCAATTGCAAAAAAGGAAAGAACTGAAAACGAAAAACTGCATGCAAGTTTAATAATGTATTGAACACAATCTTTAATCATCACGTCCATGCATCAAAGAATATGGTAGAAAATAAAATAAAAACTAGAATATTTAATGTCAATAACAACAATATTCACATATAATAATATAATTAAAAAATAATAATAATACATTCTTCTGAAATCACATTACTGCCGCATTCCTGTCGGTGTAAAGAAATTAGAGAAAAAGAGTCTTGTGCTTGTTAACCTGTGCCTGAGTAACAAGGCTGCCGCTCGTTTGTGACATGAGAGGATGGTGGAGGATGTGGTGGGGGTAGGGGGTGGGGGGGGGGGTCGACGAGGAGCACAGTGCCTTGACTGGAGACAAGGCGGGATGCTGTGCACCACATTGCACCCCCTCCATCCATGATAATGATCTGGGCTCTAGCACATAATTAAAGCCCTGGCTGGCACCCCTCTCCTGTGGAACGCAAGTGGTGGTGATAAGGGTGGTGGGGGCGGGGGGGGTGCCAGTGGTGGGAGTACATTGGTGTACGTATGTCTCCCAACGTCGCTAGAGGAGGTTCGGAGAACTTCTGAACATCTCCGGTCCATTATGTATAATTTCAAAACACATCCCAAGTCTAAGGGAAGGAGAAACTTCTCATTTTTAATGACAAAATCATGAATTATTCCATTTATTGTATACACTCACTCTTTCAAAGGTAGCTAGTCCATGAAAGGTGAAGCTGAACCATAAGGAACGTATCTCTATCTCGCTTTCTCCCACATTTTCTCTCTCTCTCTCTCTCTCTCTCTCTCTCTCTCTCTTTTTGCAGTTCAACAGGACTTACGGTAGCAAACGACACCTGTTGAGCACTGTGGAAAAAAGAACAGATGAGTAACGAGAGGAACATTAAAGGATTACCTTGTTTTAGTGCATGACTGTCACTCTTTCTCTCTTCTTGTTTTCTTGCTTCTAGCCTACTGCATTCCCGTACCCAAGACACGGGTAAGGATCACATAGAAAAACAAATTTGGTCCCATGTTCCCTGGTAAGCAATAATTATACACTGTTTTGTTACGTTTCCAACGGGCAATGCTTCACATGCTGGACTTAATAATTATTTCAAAGTGGAATTCTTAAATAAACAACATCCAGAAACTCCAGGGAAAAAGATATACAGTATATATACTATAGATTAGAATATACTTCTAATATCTAAGGATTCAAGCTTACTCTGTTTAGTTCACAGATATTCACTGGTTCTTCTGACAATATTTAATTTGAATAAGAAAAATATTTAAATAAAGCTCTATTGAGTGGTATTCATCATTGGTTCCTGTCTCCTCATGGCTAAATAAGAAAAGGATAATAAACTACTATTGGGGGTGTTGTCTTGGAGAATGTAGTTAGTCTGTTACATTATGTTCAGTTTTTTTTGTTTTTTTTAACTCGTGGAAATTCAATCCTTGTTTCTGCTTTTAATTGCAAAATTACTAGTTGTTGCATATCCAGGGACTGAGCTGTGTGCTTGTGGCTTGTGAGACGCTAACACTTATAAACCAATAATGATTATATTTTATACATGATTCATTAGTATATCCTAAGGTAGCAATGCTTTTTTTAAATTCCTAACAGGCTGACTTGTGTAACTCTGCTCATATAAAAAGTTGATTACAAAAGAACAACCTCTACTCCCCCTTTCACTTTTTCTTTCCGTTTTTGGCAGAAAAGGCGATATAAAGTATGCATCACGTTTTTAATTGTTATCAATTATGTATGACAAAACTTGTTTGTTATTCAACTTTAATGAATAACACAATTAAAAGGCATGAACTCTTGATTGGTGGGACAATTTCATCATGTATCTGTGTGCCTGCAGTGGGAAGAATAAAAAAGTGTAGTTCACAGACGTGGCCAATAGGTGTCCCTCCAAACCACACAAACACTACAGCATTGCTGGTCCTGCCTAAAACATGGCATTGCTGTAATTGCATACATAACATTTGTCATCATCTCTGTCCAGTACTGTCACTAAAACTAATGTTCATACCTCAGTGACGAGGAAATGCTACGATGCCTTCCAGTGCCCTTTTCTTTATTAAATTAATATATATGATGTTTCGCAATTAGTTAGGTTGTCTGTGCATATATTTTTTTATTTTGGATTGAACTCAGATTATCAATAGTCAACGTGGTTGGGTCAATCGCAGACCATGACTCATGAAAGTACAATTAACTATGAGAGCGGTCTATGAGATCTTTGAATGTATTATACATATGTGGTTCAGAACTTTAACGCAAAACTTCACCAAAAAGAACTTTCATTCATTATTCCTATGATCTAGGCTAGTTTGGTTAAACTTTGAGTGTTTTAACAAGTATCGCTGCCAGGAACAAAGGTACCACAACTTCTAATATTTGATGTTTAATGCTTTCTGGAGCTGCTCCATTGATAATGATTGGGAGGCCAACCTTTTAAAACACTGTGACAGAATAAGGCTAACTCACATGATGAGTACATTTTTCTATGCATGAAGTACTTCACCAAGAAATTAAGACTTGTTTGTGTGACAGCAGTTAAAGTCCACCAATTGAGTCTTCTACAGTTTTGTATAAGTCTGTCTTCATGTCTGACTGAAACAGGAACATAACATGATTTTCCTCTCTTCTTTATGTCTTATTTTTTCCCCAAATAATCCCTTTTGTGGCTGGAGTAAAAGTGCAGCAGTAGTTCGGCAAGCATACTTTAAAAAAAAAGTAAGACTGCTACTCATGGATGTCACAATCACACAAAGTTGATTGTAAAAACCTAAGTATGTTACAATTCTCAGCTGCCACTTACAATACGTGATCTGCCCGTCACACACAGTTAAAACTCCCCAGAGCTACCACGCCACCTCCACCAGGCTTTCCTCATTACAACTAGCTGCTGCCAGCCACTGGACTACGCTGTGAAAGTGACATTGAAGCTGGACAATTTCATCCCAGCAGTCGCTGACATTCCCTTTGAAAATTGCTTTTTGCGCCATAACCTGGTAATCACTCCATCCTGAGGATCTTCTGTCCCCCGTTGTTCTATTCTGCTTTTATTGGTTTTAGCTGGATGTCTTTGCTTGTGTAGCCTACCTGCGTGTTCCTATTGTAATTTTACTCGTGTTGTGTCATAGAATTGCATTTTATATGAAGTCTGCCTTGTTGTATAATGCCTCCTTTTTGTTGCTCTGTATCTGTTAATTTGCAGTCTGAATCTTGTAGTGACGTGCTTTGTGTGTTTGTGATTATTGCTAGTAGTATTTTAATTTTTTTTACGTCCAATTCCTATCTCATGTTCTAGCTTTGTCAGGCTGAAATACAGAATTCAGCATATGAATATGAGTTACTTGTTAATGATCCGCTTGGCTAATCTAGTATTTGTTAAATAACACAATTTAATGCTAGATCTATGCATCAGAATCCCTTTTATTTGCCAAGTATATTTGGACATAATGAGGAATTTGACTTGTTTTGTTTGGTCACAAATACATTAGACACACACAACCCAACAATATAAGTTTGGAACAATTAAAATAATACAAAATCAATTCTTTGTATTCTAGTGTTGGAAATAATTAATGCTACCAATATTGATCAAATGGTCCAAGATTACAGAGAGAGTGGAGTTTCCCTTTAAGGTAGAGACCAGTTCTTTATGTAATGTAATTTGTTCACATGTTTGCATGCATGTTAAATTCTCACATTCTATGGGCGGCCCTAGTGTACTCAAACATGTAAATGATGTCTCCAAATTCCCACAGGCCAAGCAATGCACATGGCACATAAATAAACACACACAAATTAGATAACAAGGTAGCCAGGAGAAGGCCCTTGCACGTCTTTGAACACGAACCACTATACTATAGAGGATTCTAATAGGTTGGCCTTTTTTTTGTCTGTTGTCGGTATACCATCTGGCCCGGGTTAGAACTACATCCCTTCAGGCCTCCAAATAATGACTCTCCATATTCTCGCATCCCCAACCTGCGCATGCCTCATTGTGCTTTGGGGGATTATGTGACACTTGACGTCCCTCCCCTCTGCCTTCCTCTTCTTCACTCTACCTCGCCAGTTGATGTCTTTGAGTGTGAGGAGAGAGGCAGACCCTCGCTTGCAGGATAAAAGGCAGGGGTAGGGCCCCTCAATCATTCTGCCCTCCAGGAGGCGAGGGGATCGAGGGATGAGAGGGGAGGGGGGGGGGGGGGACCTGGCAGGGTGCAGAGTTGTGAGGCACATTTAGATACATCTTTGGCTGGTGGAAACACTGTTGACTTTTTTTCTTTCTACCTCTCCACTAGCCCCTTTTGTTGCCTTTGGGGAGAAAAAGACATGCAAATATTGGCACAGCACCATTCAAACCGTGGGGCGAGGGCATATTCAAAATGTCAGGGCACCTCTCAGGGGAAAAAAAGCGAAAACAGCTGGAAAAGTGCATCCCTCACACGGCATTGTTGTGAGTGTTGTGTCACACACTGCCACAGGTAGAGCGTCATGTCATTGCTTCGAACCGCGCGATTGTTGAGAGCGCTCTGACTTCCCAAGCCCTGGTACAAAATCACCACTACACTGACTGAACCGATAACAGTTATATCAGAGAGCAGCCGGGGAAATGAGGCCCACTAAAGGGCTTGAGGCATCCAAATTAACCTCTTCGCATGGTTCCAGTACCCCTACTCTCCTCTTTTTATTTCCTTCTCTTTTCTTCCCCCTCTCCCTTCTACGCTTTCCCCGTTTTCAAGAGCTATTCTTTTTTTCTTTTCTTTGCTGAAACATAACATCTGTGTAGTCATGCTGAGGTTGGAGAGAGTAGGGGGGGGTTGTGAGGGTGGGGATGGAGTGGTGCCGTGGTGGTGGTGTGGCGCTTGGAGCTCCGTGCTCCCTCGTCTCTGATCCAGGCACGAGTCCCCCCCGGGGGAGGCTGCAGGGCCCGGGTCAGCCATATGGTGGCAGAAGCCCCCGGAGGATGCAGCCAGAGCCCCGATAATCTGGATGAGCTTCAGCACTTTCCTGACCAATGGCCTGGCCTGCACCGCCGGGCAGGTGAATGCAGGGTGGGGGGGCTAGGGGGGGTCGGTGGTCCTACAGCTGTAGTGGTAGTAGTAGTAGTAGGACTGGTGGTGGTGGTGGGTACTGCCTCAGTTGCTATCAGGAATGGAAGAAACAGCAGCAGCAGCAGTAGCAGCAGCAGTGTTGAGCAGCCTGAGGGGATAGAAATGTAAATGGTTTCATCATCCACGGGATCAGTAACACTAAGGAGAATTAAAGCCAGGGTTCTCTCTGGGAAACTTAAAGCACTGGAAGGAAATCTCGCAGAGCCCTCACGATTAAAAAAAACAACAACAAACTGACTTGTGGAACATTGTGGGTGTGTGTTACTGTGTTTTGTTAATGTTGTTGTTGTTGTGTGCGTACGTGCATGTGTGCGTGCGTACGTGCATGTGATCAGTTTATTAGCGAGTTCTCTAATTTGCAGAGAGATGAGGCGCTCTGGGGTCAGATCAAACAGAGTCCTGTGGTGAATCATTCCCTCTGTCTTATACTTTTGAGTTCCCTGACCTGTAGATGATAATGATGTTTATCAAGCAACCAATTTAGCACATTTATGTGGGAAGCATGTACATTGCCCATTTTTTTCCCTTTGCTTTTAAACTTTATTTAAAGTTTTATAAAGTAGTAGCTTTGTATTTTGCAATGATAAGCTATACCTAAATGAAATAAAATTGTTATATTACTCATCATTTTAGCTAGAAGAGCAAACAATTCATGACCAAAAATGCCTAAACAGTGGAACAAGAGGAATCAGAACAAAATCATTTTACTATCATGTACCCGTATGCAAGATGAACAACAACAATAAAAGAACCTTTAACCTGTAGGTATATCAATATTGCTAATAGCAGGGATAGTGCTGATCAGTCCTTAGTTTATAACTCATTAATGAAATAGTAATAGTCTTGCATTGGCCTTAAGAGTCCAATACAACATACTGTAAGAGTTAGTTGTCCTCCTATGATACATAGGACCACAATGGAAACAAGTCCCCAAGACTTTTTTGTGTTATCCTTTTAGCCTAAATGTCTGACTGTAACTCGTGCCGTTTACATTTCTGACTAATAAAGTAATCAATCAATCAATTCTCAGGACAGTGAAACAGACAGTCCTTTCTTTCTGCTGGCAGGTGCACCAGTCTCTACTGATGGTACCATACCACTCAGCCACACTGTGTGTAATATAGTGGTAAAAAATAAAAACACCAATGGTGGTGTAATATCTTAAAAAAGTATTCCTTTATGCAAGTATATATGACTTATTGCCTCTTGTTATACAGGTTATATATGTAGGTATAGTTCTACACTGAAATTGAAGGTGAATTTCATTCTGTATATGGACACGGGTTTCTACTCCTGAGTGATAATTCCCAGTCCATTTGGTTACATTTGTACGTTCTCTGAGTTACAAATGGATACTTTAACACTGAGGATTTTGTACTGAATGTGGGAGACAAAGACATGAATGAACTCATGGTTTCTTGTTTGCCCATTCAGATATAGAGCTGGGTGAAATGTGAGGCTGATAACATCGTTGATAACATCGTTCTTCAGCCTTCTCAACTTCCTCGCCAGTTTAAAATCATTCTCTATATAGTATTTCCACTTAAAGAAATAAGACATGAAGTCTTATGTACAACTGGGTAGAGCATGCTACAGAACAAAACATTATTGGTTTTGCATGGTGGCAGTATGGCTGCACAAAAGTGCTGAGTAGTCACCTCCCCCCTCCAAATTTGCTTTCCCACTAAAAATCCCTGACTGCAAGGCCTTCCTCCTTGTTGCTCGCTTGCAGTTGTGTGATTTTTGCACTCAAACTAGCAAGGTCGGCTAAAAAAAACAACTGTTCAGGCAATGTGTTTATAGCATCTTATCTTAACCTCTCAATATGAAAATGAACTGGTGAGGTTATGGTTAAATACATTGATGGCACTCTGCTACCAGGTATATTATACAGCAATTAGCTAAGTCTATTGACAATCCATTGCACCAAAAGCATATCTATTTCCGAGTTTTGGTGTTGTCTCCCCTTAGGATTCCAGAATTGAGGCAGTATTCAAGAAAATAACAGTTTTGAGGAGCTGCCTAAATTCAACTCGACCGAAATTCTATACATGAGGACACTCCGTTTCATGTGAACATAGGTTTGTTCCAAAACATCTTTGCTATAATTTATTTGAAGTACAAGACTGCAAAATTGAAGTTCAAGCTGATGTTAAAGTTGCCTTGCAGTGGAAGTACAACATGATCAATACTCACTTTAAAGATGTACACAAAAATAGAGTTAATTCAATTGTTGTGATGAAGAAGCTCCTGTAGCTAATTGCATTGAGACAATAAACAAATTACTGTGATGACTCTTAACTTAATTTGGCAGCTGAGCACAATGGTCTGTTACCCCATGATCCATGCATAGTACTATATATAGATAGATAGATAGATAGATAGCCTACCTACGCCATTATTAATCCCTGTGGGGAAATTTAGACGATGCATGTCTGATGCCACACAATTGATGTAAGTTGGTAGGTCTTTGGTGAACTTTCATAGTCTGTAACCATCTATAGGCAACTAGTCTCACTAGAACTGCTATTTAATTTCACTCATTGACATTTTGCCAATTTAAACTTCACAATTTTTGCACCCTCAGCTCTTCTTGGACCAGGGCTACAGAGGGCGTGAGGTAGAACAAACGACCATACTGTTTGATCTAGACATTCCTTCACTAATTACAGTAGTGAAATTGAATTTATATGCCAACTGAAGCTGCATTTCAAAAGAGTAATACCCAAGGCAGTATACTTTCAGACAGAATAGCAGTTTTTTAAGACATACAATCAAACAACCTACACAATTTGGCTCCATATAAAGGCCTTCATCAGGGTTGCAATTCTACGTTTAAACATGCTCACATGCACTCTGCATGGTAATGAAACTAATTAGCCAATCCTTCTTCCGGTGACTAAAGAGCAAGGTTTGTAGACATTTACAATGAAAGTCAGAAAAGGGACAACCTGGGTCTCTGGAGAGAAGCCCATTGTTGAGAGAAAGAGATTATGTTTTCCGATCTCCACTCTCTGCTCCAAGTTTCTGAGCATGAGGCTTGTCATTTTCATTTTGTTTGGCATTTCTGAGATGACTGAAGGAGCTGATGTGTACTTTAAGAGATGCTGACACTCTGTTGTCTGAGTGCCTTTTGGTCTTCATTTCTAATAGAGAATGGCTTTCCTTTTGTATTTATAATGCATGTCCTCTTTGAGGCTGTTACAGGTGCCACAGTGCGACACTTAGCAGTCTCTCTTTGTTGATATTCATGCAAAAACATAATTGTTTTTTTGCCCTGGCTGCCAATATATTCAGAGATGTATGTGTAGCACATTTGCTAATTATGAACTCACACGACGGAGCAGACTTACCCCACCTCACCCGGGTTCTAATTAATCAGCTATGTTTATGCTAGCCATTATCACCTTGACAGCTCGTTACCTTCATCCTGGGACTTTGCTCTTTCATGACAAATTACTAGGCTGGATGTGTGACACCTCTCTGACTCGCCTGTGGTGTCCCGTGCTGGGGACAAAAGCCTAGATGACTCTGAGCGAGCGGTGTCTTGAAGATATGAGATATTCAAATGAGATGCTAACGGAGAGGGACTCCGTGACGCTGGATGTCTAATGTTAATCTTCTCATTTGAATATAAAAGAATCTTTGCCATTTTTCCATGGATCAAAAGTAAATCTAAGAGAGGGGAATCTCTGAGATCTCCAGACATGACTGACAAGACAATGGGAAAGTTTTTTTTATTTTTTATGTTGCCATCTTTGTACTTTGTACATACTGACACACTGCTAGCTCTCACATAGAGAGCAATGTACGTTAGATACAGCACAATTAAAGAATAACAAAACAACTTCCTGAAGCCACAAAGATTAGTCAAATTGTTTTTATCTTGAGCTAACAGTAGATTGTTGTACTACTCAGTATAAAAATATATATATTTGGGTGTATCTCCCCACCCACTTAAAATTGTATTTGCAGTACATCAAAATATATCACTATATAGCGTGTCTGGTTTCAATTTCTGTTGATACCTAGGGGGGGCACTTGTCATAACCTGTGCCCTGCTGCACTTTGTAGGGCAATGTGGCAAGCAACCCACTAATGCTGACCTTCCGTTGCGAGTGTTGGTGAACCGGAAATCAAGAAACGGAAGGACGTTGCACCTGCCAGCCTGTTGCATTTATGCCTCTTGTGATTGGCCATTTCAAAGTATCTGAACAACATGTTACGCTCTCTGCATTTAGGCTAAATTGTCAACCACATGAAAAGTGCAACACCTTATTACTGTTTTTGGCATCATATTTGCATGTAGGAAACTATTTGCTTGCTTTGTGACGTCAACTCGCATTCCTTGAGTCGAGTCATCAATGCCATTGAAAAAAATATATATATATATATATTATTTTATTTTTTATAATCAAATCGACTAATCGAATATTCGAATACTTATAGGTCGAATAATTCGAATGCTAAAAATCCCTATTCGTGAATGCCCTACCGCGGACTGACACACACACACACACACACACACACACACACACACACACACACACACACACACACACACACACACACACACACACACACAGTGCCACAGAGTTTTTGCCTCATTGTCAGGCCAACCGGTTGATTAATTATGTAACTTCACTCAGTGACTCAGAGACATTCGTAATTATAGGGCTGGATCTGCTTTTGCGGTCCGGCCAAAAATCACTGCCTAAAAGTAATTCAGTAGCTATAAATAGGATGATCCAGTCTGTTAACTATAGTCTGTAAACCAATTTGCCATTTGTTATCCTTTTGAAAGTTCCTATTCTTTGTGTCTTTGTATCAAAGCATGTGGTACTTTTAAATGGGGGAATTTACTGTATCAGTTCGTCAGAGTCCTCTTTGGCAGTGAATTAGCAGTCATGATGCATTCAGTTTTCACAATATTACTTAAAGAATTCTCAACTTCTCAGCTGAGAAAGCAATTACAGCTTATTCAGACAAATAGGCCTATTCATGAGGGGTTCATTATTTCCTTGAACCCAACAGAATGTCCTTCAGTGGATCGGAGATAATAATTCATGCTCAGGGTCTCCAGGTATGCCATAGGTCTTATCCAGTGTATGCCACGTCCAACATCATTGCCCAATATACAGTCAAAGGCAAATTGTGGATGTATAATTCAATAAGTAACGTGCTAAAGAATTAATATATTCAAGTTAATTACGCCACCGTGCGAGAGCCTTGTTGTACATTGGATTACCAAAATGATTTTTACTTTTGACCTTGGTCTCTGCGGATCAACTTCATTAAAGGGCTTTAGTTATAGCTTAACATATTAAAATGATTGGCGAGGCCCAGACCCTTCATTTTTTATTCAGAAATTGATGTCTCTTCGTTAAATAAATCATGTTCAAATCAATGTGGCAGTGTATGAATCTACTCTAGATGATTTGATGGTAGCTTTATTTATAAACTCTGTATGTTGATGATTTCACTATTATTTTGACATTTGCTCCACATAAAAGTGGAGGGGGGGTGCAGACCTGACAGGAACACTAAACTGATCTGAGAGGTGTAATAATGAGAGGTTCTGTTTTTTGTTTTTTTTTCTCTACTTCACCGTGCCTATATGCCGGACCCCCTGCAGGGTCTCTATACTTGCTCCTTGCTGAACAACTTGTTCAGCGTAAAATGAGTGGCCTCCTTGAGCATTCCTCTACAGACTCCAGTCTTTTGACAAGGGATGCCTAGGGCTCATCCCCGAGCTACTGCATGACTTAACCGCTTGCAGCCATGGACTGGAGAAAAGATACAATGGACTTCACTTTGCTACCTTTCATTAAGTGTCAGTGACGTAATGCTTGCTTTTCCAGTGCTCTTGTCCTGATACAGCATGCTTTTTTCTTTTCTTCTTCCTGACGATACTTATGAGAACTTGGAGAGATCGGACATTATTCAAATAATGCAGCGCTAATAGGGTTGCCAAGTTACTGTATCTCAGTCAGTTTTTGAGGGGTACCACATCAAGTTTTAAGGTTATAGTTTATTTTATTGCCACAAAGCTATAGCTGGTCTAATCGGTTTCCAGTGCATGTTTAAAGGAGCTAAGTCACCACCTAAACAGTATACTGTAAGTGCAAAATACAGACAAAGTAACAAACACATTGATATGGTCACTTACAGTATAACATTAATACAAAGTGGCAGGTGACACTTGGTGTGGATAATCAAGGATTTGTATACAACTGAAGATCTGTCTCATTGTCCTCCTATTTATTTTTTAAGATTATTGTCGGCATTATCTAATTTTTATTTTAAAGCACAGTGGATAATGTCAAGAAAGCAAGTGTATAGAGAGGAAGGATGACATGCAATTGGACTCAGAGGAGCCTGAGTCAGCAGATGTTGCAGTCATAATAATCAGCATCCTAACCATTCTTCGTCTCCGTTTTATACTTTCATTCCTGTCTCTCTCTACTTCATCTAGAAGAAAAAAAAACAGTCCTGACTCCTGAGGAATATCACCTGCCGTTCTCAGGCTTATTGTTTAAATAAAATCCTGCCTTGTACGTTCAAATAATAGAGCTGGTGGTTGTATTAGAAGTGTAACAAGTCCTAAGATCATAGGATCACAGCGACTGTTGTAAATTTCATTAACTTTTCACCATGTAGGCTTGGTGCTTCAACAGGCCTTTTGTGTCTGACAGGCTCATCTCATTAAAATGTCCAATTATTATTCCCTTTCACCTCGTCACTACCGGGCAAACGCGTGCATCACAGACACGGCAAAATAATTAGCTACTCCCGATAATACGAAGGGCGAGTTTGGAACAGAGTGAGGTCACAAAGGTCTGTCCCAGGAATTCTGACGTTCTGCGTCAGCTGAGGAATACCTGAAGCAATCTATGAACCCAATTAACTTCCCACAGAGATCAAAATGTAAACTAGACACAAGCCAGAAAATTATGTGAGGAGATTGTCTCCTTTTTCTCTGGCCTACATGTGTAAACAATACTGATCGGCCTGGAATATGTTGCCTCAGTACACAGTTGCAGGATGGGGGGCGTAGAGGGTGGGAAGCGCCCATTTCTTCCATCAAGTAATCAATGTGCAGTTTGAATGGGTTCATTTGAATGCACTCAATCATTGCCCCTAATGTTGATGGCTCACAGGTTTGAGCATCAGTAATGAATGCAGCACTGTTATATAGCTTTGGTTTGGCCCATCTCATAAAATATGTATGGGATTAAAAAAAGAGAACAGTGCATCAAAATAGGAGAGAATTCAATGCAGAGGTCAAATCTGGACTCTGTTTTTGTCCAGGTTTTCTTTGAGCTTTTTTCTTTTCTTTTCTCTTTGTTAAAGGAGGGATAAAAGTGGCAAACATGTCATCATAAAACATACTCCTTCTCACCCTCTTTTAGATTATTTACTCAGATAAGCCCTGTCAAGTCTTGCTTTCGTACCATAATGTTCCATTCTCTGAATGGACAAAAGCAAGTGATGCAAAAAGGTGAAATACTGGTACACTGTATATCTCTTCTGTTGAGCTCAATTGAGTCTGCCCCTTCTCTTCCCTCTTCATCAGCCTCGCCTTCCTCGCCTCTGTATGTCTCTTCTCTGTGTTTTGTCTTTCTAGATGTGACGAGAGCATAGCAATCTCTCTAAGACTCAGGCAACTCACTTTATGAACAGCCTTTACTTTGCATGCACACTCACTGATGGTATTTCACTGCTGCAGTGCTTCCCCCAAGTTATATTAAATTTGCAGCCGCCCCTCTTTAAGTCTTTTTCATGAGCTGTATGTTTTAAAGAGTGTGTCAATTCTTAACGTTGCCCTTGGCTTCCATCAGTTGAATTGTAAAAAAAACTAAAAACATCAGCCTCTAAAGTGAAGAGGGAGGAGGTAGGGCTCTCGATAAGGCGGTGGCCCACTTAATATGCTTGCATAAACTGCATATAAAATCTTAAAGATTTCGAAAGAACCCAAAAGGGCTGATGCGATCTGACTCGAGAGTCGTCTCAATGTAGCCTGCCTGCCCCCCACAATGATTCAGTGTTTGCTGTTTTCAGTTTTCAAAGCCCTTTTATTGAGCTCTTGACTATACACTTTCCCTTTTATATTCATACATTTTTAATTAGTCATTTAACCACTTTCAACCTGGCATCCCTAAAATGTCTTTCAATTTTGAATAAAACATAAATAAAATTATGTTTTCCAAAATTGCACAAGTGTACTGTTGAACCTCACAACACGTCGAAATGTGGCATGATATGAACTAGTATAAAAGTATAAAATAGGGCTTAAGAGGTTCAACTTTTCCCTTTCCAAAAGCACATTGGAAAGTGATACAAGTCTCCAAAATAAACAGGCAAACATGCATGTGTATTGTTTTCTATTGTCTTTGGAGGTTCATCTGGAATGTCTACCTCACCTCCTAGTAAAACACTTCTATTGAACTTTATCACCTCAGGACGGGGCCAGGGTAAAGAGAGGGGCACAATTATGTCTTATTAAGGCTCTGCCTCCTGATATGCCTCTGCCAGGAGCCCCAAAAGCCATCGGTTGAGGACACACTAAAGCGACAGGAGACGAGGGAAGTAGAATGGGGGGCTGGGAGAGTTTGTGTGTGTGTATAGTAGTGGTGGCGAGGCAGTTATGATGTCCTGCTGAGCTCCCTCATACTGTAGATCAGAGATCACAGATCCACACTGCTCACTCCAGAGACTCTGACCCTTCTACAATATTTACCAACTACATGACCTGCTCTCTAGCTGTCGTTCAAAGATACACGTACACACAAACACACACACACACACACACACACACACACACACACACACACACACACACACACACACACACACACACACACACACACACACACACACACACACACACACACACACACACACACACACACACACACACACACACACACACACACCACTGGCGGGGCAACCCAGCACCTCACGTGATGACATGCAGAAGCAGATGTAAACAATGGAGTTAAACTTTCTATGGTAATGGACAAACGGTTGTGATAGGTCTGGGAACAGGAAGACACAGACAGTCGTGTTCTTGTCGCATACAGTATGGACAAGCCTCAGCTGTCCAAAGCACCCATAACGGGTTGTTTTGACGGGTCGCCATGTCCAAGGTCCTCTCATTCACTTCACTTCTCCTTGTAGACTTGTCTCTCTCTGTCCCACTCAGACTGAAACATGCCTTAAGACGTTTATATTAGGCTAATTACATCCAATGTTGTTATTATTATCATTATTATTATTATTGTTATTATTATCTTGTTATTGTATTGTTGTGTTAGCACAGTCTTTGCGGAACATGGCCCACCAACATTTTGCTGCTGTATGTGATTGTATGTGGCGGCCTCGATCGTGAGCGAATCAGGATGCCTAAGATTTGATATTTGAACCCCTCACAATACTGGATAACCTGGCGAGTAGCGACATTATCGGTTTTGACCAGCCATGAACCGCTAATGCCCCCCATAGCTTTAGAGATACGCTATTTATTTAAATAGCCTACATTCACGTACAGTACACACATATTCTTCCTCTCTCTATCTCAGTGTGTGTTTAGGGCTGGGGGAAATGGTGTTAAATTGCATATCAGCCCCTTAACGAGCAGCTGTGGAGCAAATCCGGTGTTTTGGTTTTGCTGTGGTAATGCGGTAGTGTGTTATAGTGATGTCAGGGAATTCACCGGGGCTGAGGCCCTTCTTGAACCATTGCTGATGATCCTTTCCTTTTCCTTCAGGAACAGGGAGAGAAGCGAATGCCATCAGCAACAATTCTTAACTAGACAATGCTTTCTTGGGAGTTCAGCTCATTGCACTGTGTACAGAGATATGAGGTGAGGCCCAGTTCAAACACACACACACACACACACACACACACACACACACACACACACACACACACACACACACACACACACACACACACACACACACACACACACACACACACACACATTTCCATCTGTTCACCGTGCTGTTGTACAGCACAGTGGAGTTATAAGGCTTTCCATCATGGAGACCTGGAGGTCATTTTGGATTAGGAGGAGAGGAGACTAGAGGCCACCCCGTCACCCATGAACCTGCCCTTACAACACACACACACACACACGCACACACACATGCACACATGCATACATCCATGGCATGCACGGACGCAAACACACGCACGCATGCACACATACACCAACCCTCTTGAGGACTACTACATTACTGTAGACGCCACATTGCAGTCTTGAGGGTTAATTTTACTCTGAGAGTGTAAATATTGACCCGTTATTCATTCTTACACTCTCAGAGGTAAATTAACACTCAGGATTTTGCAGTGCACACTCATATATAAAACTCCTGGACACGCACTACCTTCTATACATTTCTTCAGTTCTTCTGCTCTAAGACTGACATTTATTGTAAGGGTGCCCAAATTGGGTACAACGGGTTTGCATATACTGGGGCATGCATTTCCTGAGTAGGCCAGTGCCCAACAGACACAAGGCAGTGCCGTGCCCAGCGTCGAGTCTGTCGGATAGGCGGTTGTCCAGAACCGCTGATCGAACCAATACGCCCATATATAGGCACATATGGAGATCTGGTTGTCCAGAACCACTGATCCGACCGCTATGCCCATGCCGACCGACATCAAACTCAGCATACGTATTGGCGAGGACCCGAGGGCTTGCTGCGCAGAGTGGGACGTCGGATGGATCAGCAGATCTCCCAAAAATATTGATAAAAGCTGATCCCACTTAATTTTGCTGGACATGAATATTCCACAATAGCTTGACCTGTACTTGACTCATCCCATTGATCCATGCACAGTCTATATAGTACCAGAGCAGTGAGGGGTCAACACCATCAATACCCCAGATGGTCTCTGTCGACTCGCCCAACACATAATGATCTCTAAACTCTTACAGAGATGGGCTGATTAAGCAGGCTAAAAACAATCACAGATCGATCTCAACGCTATCAAGCCTGCATAGGCAAATACACTGTAGGTTTGCCTCATTGATGAATGCATATCATTGAAGACAAATGTGAATGGTTAAGTAGTTACTTAAATTATTAAAGGCAGTTGCACTATGTGGGAATATCTGTCATTCATACGTATCTATCATTATCGCTTTCATTTAAAGTCATACTGTTTAAATTTTTTAATTGGTATATTTCTCTCAAAGTGAGGTCCCGGGACTCTCAGGGTTCCTTGAGGTGCCACTGCGGGCTTTGGATAAAAGCACTATATACAGTAAAATGCACCATTTAGGTGGTGCCGAATGAACTCTTACAGGTCTGTAACAATGAGAGTTTGAGATCAACTCTCCAGAAGTATCAGGGGCCATAAAAGTTCATAGTAACAACTCACTGAGGTCATTGTAGGATCGCGTTGTTTTTAAGAGACTGCCAGAACCCAGAAGACAAATATAATGTAAGAGATTGTGGGCATGATGTCAGGGTCAGTGTCATGGTAGCTGTCGCCATGTTCTCCGGCACGCTAGTGTGGATAGAAATACTGAAGGATTAACAGACAGGGATGAGGAGGTGGGTTTAGGAAGTGGAGCCGACATGCAGAGACAGTTGTTAACAACTATAATATGATAGAATATTGTGCTGTATTACACAGTGTGAGAGCACAGTGTGTCAATATGTAACCACTGATAGAAATGAGGCATATGTACAGCATTCTCTTCACTATCAACAGACAGCATAGCACAGTTTCAATTTAAAATGTGCCTATTGACATCTTAGTATCATAGCATGATTATCTGTGTAGTTTAATAATCAACACACACACACACACACACACACACACACACACACACACACACACACACACACACACACACACACACACACACACGTGCAAGGACACTTATTCGGTCAACAAATCATATAAATAATAAAATAAAACAACAGCACGTTCATTTGTATCCTATATGAGTTATCTTTATCTATTAGAAGCCGGCTCATTTTCACAAACCGGAATGGTATAGACCAAGCATATATGATGGTGGCTGATTTAAGGGGTTCAGAGATCCGAGTGCCTCAGGCAAGTTATTCTAAGAGCCCCCTGATGTCAGTGGGACTGCCTGGCAGAATAAAAGGCGATGCAATAAACTGGGAGGAAAAAGTAGCACACACGCATTGAAACAGGGGGCCTCCCTGAGGCGATGGCCCAACTGGCCTGTGGTTAAATCCTCCACTGAAAGTGTAATAATCACTCCAGAGCCCCACGGAGGGAAGGAGACTGGGAGGGAGAGACTGTGTGTGTGTGTGTGTGTGTGTGTGTGTGTGTGTGTGTGTGTGTGTGTGTGTGTGTGTGTGTGTGTGTGTGTGTGTGTGTGTGTGTGTGTGTGTGTGTGTGTGTGTGGTGGGGGGATGACACACAAGAGGTACCAATACAAAAGCCACCCGTCTCAGTTCTGTTCTCTTTGTGTCTAATCTGAGAACGAGACCGAAAAATACGTGAGGAAAGAATGTCTGGGGAAATCCTTGACGGGAAGAAAAGGGAATCCCAACGACTGTGAGGAAGACCAGAGGAGGAAGCTGGGGGAGATCTGAGATGGAACACGAGAGGTTTTATTGAAGCTCTGATAGCCATTCTGATGGGCTGGGTTAGATATGAGCAGGGTCACACACACACACACACACACACACACACACACACACACACACACACGCTCTAATCCTATCTATACATTGTCACCACCGTCTGTGTACAATAGGCTTAGCTTCTATCAGATCACTTAACATGTGTTCATGCTCCTTATCACCCGCACTACTTATCACTTACAACAGCGTTATCTCTTATGATATGGGCTTAGTCTTGTTTTTTTGCAGATGGTAGTAATTTTATTGGTCAGTCCCTGCCCCACGAGACTTGCCTGCCCCCCCCCCATCTCCCCAGCACTGCCCCAACCCACTTCCCCTCCTCTTGAACTCCTCTCAATGCCTTTTCCCCTTTAAGAGCGCCCAGCTGGATTTCTCACTATAAATCACATTTAGTACCGCTGGCATGCTGAGAGAAGTGATATAGCCGCTAATGGTCTAATTGCCTTACCCTGGATGCCTATTGGTTGTCCTCTTGTCTGAAGTCATTTGTCTAAGCTCAGTATTTTTCATTATTATTATTTTTGTTTAGATCTGGACCGGTGTTATAAGATTTGTGCAAATGAGGGATAAGTACAACGCATAATGAACAAGACATCATGTTCAATTTGATGTTGCACGACATGTACAAAACACAATGGTGTGCGGCATCTATCATTAGAAAAACATCCGTTAGCCCCCCCTCCCCATTCGGCGACACAGCTTGAATGTGACCTCTTTTATTCTGGCTGGTAAATTGTGGGAGGCTGAGTGAGGCATGATCATGCTAATTATGGCAGGAAAGGTCAAACTCATTAGCTCTCCCTTTGAACTTGCCACAGAAACTTCCTGGTAGCTTCACTCAGGGGCAGATAGGGTTCAAATTCATCACAAGCTGTTACTGCGCTACAAAAAAGCAATATGAATTCATTAGCTTTGTTTAAAAAAGGTTTACATGAAACAGTCAGCAGCAAAATATTCAATAGTAGATATCTCCAAAGGAGATGTTGCATTGGTGGATGGGATGCCCCATTTACTTTGCACTGAACCTGAAATAATTGTGCTCACAAGCAATTTTTACCGGCTCAGCGTTCAGCAACAAGACATTAGCATGTTCAAACAAAGCTTTTTATCAAGTGGAGAGAGCACACTTTGCGCACCATTAAACCTGCACAATGGCTGTAATCGTCTTTGTTTAGATACGTTAAATAAAGCATATCATTATGCTCCACTGGGCGCTAAGTGGTATTTTAAAGGTCCATAAATTCAATTAGACAATGTTTTAATGCCCACTACTGCACCCCCGGAACGTGTCAGTTCCACGGCACGACGTAGTACAGGGGTGGCAGGAGGGTCGTGCCGGCCATTTTTAAGAAATATTACTTAAGATTTACATTTATATTGTCATTGTAATAGTAGCACCCCCCCCCCTCCGCCCCCGTACCTCCTCCGCTCCCCTCAACCGACAGTGGGCCTCAGATGCGTCCGGGGCCCTGCTCGTATACCCCCTCCTCCTTCCCACAGGACTGCGTCCCCATTTGTCATTGTACATAGCTGGGAAAAAGACTCTCTGTCATTAGCCTGGTGCTAATACGCAGTTTAGCAGCCACGGTGGCATATGCTAAAGAGGTGCTGACACGCAGCGGGGAATCCTATGGGGTTGGTAGAGGGTGGGCTGAGGCGGTTTCTGTGCGTGCGCAAGGGTGTGTGTGTGTGTGTGTGTGTGTGTGTTGGTGCGTGCAAGCCCAAGCCTACTTTGATTTGAAAGGGGTGGGCAAGGAAGAGGAAGGGTCCCAGTGGTTGTTTGCCTGTTTTCCATCAAGACACCGACTCCCCTCACCTCCCCCCCACATCATCTTCTTTATCCCCTTTGTGGCTCAGAAAGAGAGAGCAAGAGAGAGAGAGAGAGAGAGAGAGAGAGAGAGAGAGAGACCCTCCTCGGGGCAGTCTCTCCCTCCCTCCAACCTCCACCCTCTGAGCGGGACGGTGAGGCGGGGCAAATTGAGGGGGGATATCTAAAAAATAGCAGCTGCCCTGGAACCAGTGCCATTTCCTCCTGCTGCCACCAACTATACACACACACACACACACACACACACACACACACACACACACACACACACACACACACACACACACACACACACACACACACACACACACACACACACGTTTGTATTACTATACTTGTGAGGACATCAACATTTTTCGACAGCAACTTTGTGAATGGCATATTTATAACGTTTTGCCATTTTTAAAGCTAAAACTTAAAATAGCCGATCTACAAGCTCAGAACGCACTGCGATACGTTGTGAACTTGTAGATCGGCTATTTTTAGGTGGATGACACCCCCGCACGCAACTAGTATAAATCATAACTCCAACCCCAACATCCAACACGCACGCACGCACGCACGCACGCACGCACGCACGCACGCACGCACGCACGCACGCACGCACGCACGCACGCACGCACGCACGCACACACACACACACACACACACACACACACACACACACACACACACACACACACACACACACACACACACACACACACACACACACACACACACACACACACACACACCCACACCCTCTCTGCAACCCTTTTTTCACCCTCTCCTTTGCTCTCTACTCCTCTGCTCGTCCTGCCTCATCTTGTATTTCTGTGTGTGTGTGTGCATGTCTGTTTGTGTGTGAAATGTATAGGTGCTGGACACAATGCAATGAACCCCCTTGTCATCCTCCCCCTCAGTCTCCTTCCATTCATCTATGGAATTATTGCTTTAAGTTCTGAACTCCAATGAAAAAATTTGCAAACATAGTGTGTGAAATATTCAAGATTCAAGAGGGTTTGTCTCTCACTCATACAGGTACAAGCAGCGAAATGTTGGTGTGGCTGTGCTAACAACAATACAATATAACAATAAGATAACTAGAAAAGTTTGCTTGTCGGAGCACAGGTCTCCGCCAGGCCGGGTTGCCTACCCAGGGCCCGCAAACTTTGGTCATAGCTACTTGGAATGGCATCTGACAAATCAAACTCAATCAATCTTGATCACACAACCCCAGAGATAATGTGTACCGACTTTTGTGAGTTTTGGACAAAATCTGTAGGAGTAGTAGGAAAAACTGTGTTTTGCAAAGAAAACGCAACATGGCGTTTTCATTTGGTCTTTAAGAAAAGTATGGTTTTCCTGCTTGCCAAAAACAGCATGCTGTGTAGGGTGATGCTGTGAAGCAACACATTTTGTAGAGAAAAACACGCACTATATTATTGATCTCCTCACATCAGAACAATGGGATTTAGTTTGAAACTCTGCAAACTTTTCCTTTAACTGCAACCAATGGGCCAGAGAGACTCACTCTCTCTCTCTCTCAAAAAACAAACAAATAATAGGTCTAGAGAGGCGGTCTTGTAGTGAGAAGGTGCCCGGTTCGCCCCCTGGCTCACCCAGTCTATATGTGTCAAAGTGACCCTGAGCTAGACACCATAGTGTATATTCATAATGCCCACTGCTCCCAATAGTTAATAGGATGCTTGGGTAAATGCAGAGAACAAATTTCATATTATGCTCATTTACCCCAAAGAATACAGAGGACATAGTGAACATCAATCAATGAATCAACCTTATATTGAATATATATTCATAGATGATGAAAATGTACTCAATAATGAGTTAGAATGAGATACATTAAAATCTTTGTATGGAGTTGAGAATTCTTGTCCAACCCAAATATTGTAGTCACTACTTTAAATAGCGATTAGCTAATAGCTGGAATAGCTATATTAATCAAGGAATATACATTCAGCAAATTAACCCGCAATTTTTATTGTTTCATGTGCCTCTGCTCTCTGCCATATACTGTACTATACTGTAGTAAACATACATTATGACTATATACTATATATATGGGCAATGTACTTGCAGAAGCACAGATATAGAGGGCTTTGAAGTAACATAATAAAGTCTAGCGGAGCTTGCTGCAAACCATTCATACAAATGTAGCCAGAAGAGCTAGAGCATACTGGAGTTCACTCATATCTACCGGGGGGGGGGGTGGGTGGGTGGGGGGACAAGCAAGAGAGTAACAGTGAGGGAGGGAAAAAAAGAGTGGAGTGAGAAAGGCAGAGGTGGAGTGAGAGACAGAGGTGAGAGGAGCAGGGAGAGAGCTGATAGAGGCGGAGAGAGGGAGAGAGAGAGGGAGAGGGAGAGAGAGACAGAGACAGGGACAGAGAGAGATACAGAGAGAGAGAGACAAAGAGGCTGGGGAGAGAGCGAGGGGGTCTGTGAGTAGCTTGACAGCCAGGTAGATTGCATCTGACATAAAGCCTGGAGATGAAAGCGGAGCGGACAGCTGGCCCACTGCACTCGCCTCGCTCCATGCAGTTCCACTCACCTCAACCCTGCAGCTCGTCCTCCCCTTCTCCTGCCCCCCTTTCTCTCTCCATTCTCATTCAGTGCTTCTTTTTCGTTTTCCTTCTTTTTTTTTGGGGGGGGGGGGGGGGTGGTCCCCAAAGAGGTCCTTTATAGGGGTCTCAAGCATCTCCTGTCCAAAATCTCTGCATCCCAGGGGTAGTTTCCGTGTCTGTACCTCCCCTCAGGGGCTGTCGTCACTGGCCCTGCTATCCGAGGAGTCGCACCAAGACTGCAATCCTCCTCTCCTCTCCTCTCCTCTCCTCTCCTCTCCTCTCCTCTCCTCTCCTCTCCTCTCCTCTCCTCTCCTCTCCTCTCCTCTCCTCTGCTTGCTGCTGGGCTCTGCTCCACTCTGCTCCACTCTGCTCCGCTCCGTGCCTGTCATCTCCCAGCCCGCTCAGTGCCACACTGGCTTGTTTTGTCAATAACCATTTATTTGTTGCTGGAATGGCGGCAGCCATTACATCTGACCTCCCTGTTTCATCAATTATGGATAGATTATTGGATGTGAACATCTGCAAGAGCTTGCTGTTGGACTCACCTCCTGGCAGGGATTAGATAAAGTATTAAACTGTTGTTTATTGTCAGGCCAAAACTCTACTGGGAAGCCAGGAGAGAATATCTATCTACAACCCCACAGCAATGAAACTCCCATCAACAAACCACCTTAAATAGTTTAGCAGTGCTGCCCCCCCCCCCCCCCCCCCCCCACACACACACACACACACACACACACACACACACACACACACCCCACACACCCCTCTTTCTCTCTCAATAAGATATGGCCCATTTATTATTTAGGTTTATTACTGGTTGTTATAACTGCTCTGGTACGAACCCTGACAGAAGAGGGCTGAGTCATGCTTTGTCACCTTGGTAAAGACGTGAACCAGTGAATCCTGACTCACACATGTGCACTGACACAGATACTCTGCATGCCCATACAGTACACTATACTATATATATATATATATATATATATATATATATACACATATACATATATATATATGCACACACACACACACACACACACACACACACACACACACACACACACACACACACACACACACACACACACACACACACACACACACACACACACACTGTATATACTGTGTATATATATATATATATATATATATATATATGCACACAGTCTTGCATGTAGACACATACAGCACTTACTTAGAACTTATAAGATTAACAGATGGAAATATGAGAACCAAAGCAACCATCTACTGGGAATTTTCTTGAAGAAATGTCCATCGCTTCACACACACACACACACACACACACACACACACACACACACACACACACACACACACACACACACACACACACACACGCACACGCACGCATACACACACATACAAATAAACACATGTGTATGCATGTTGTACACACACAAGCATAGAAACACACACCCAGTCTCAGGGGTTTGGCAAGCTATTTAAAAAACACTTTTAGGTTATTTATTTTTAAAACATGCCAAATAAAATGTTTAACACATAAATTATGCATCTTAAATGGATATCTGTTGGCTGAATATGTAACGCTGGCATAATATTTAAGCCATACATGGGAGAAGGGAAGGAACTGGCCACCGCTAGTGCTAAATAAAGATCAGTCTGAACTAAGCATGAAGGATGTGCTGAATTAAAAGTAATTATACCATTCACAAGCATTTTAACCACATGAACCCTAGTATCCCTTTTATTGAGAAATAGCAGCTCTACAATTTCACAATGCGTCGCAATGTGACTTGTTGTGAGCTTTTGGTGTAGAGGGAAAAAAAGGGAAAGGAATAGTGCCCTGGGGGACATCAGCCAACAAAGTAGAGGCCTAAAAGGTTTAATTGGTTAATGTCACTAATAACTGTATTCTCAAACAAGATTATGTTGTTTTTTCATTGGTTATTTTTGGTGGGTTTACAATTTAACGTAGTGTGTGTATTATGTCTTTTCAACATTGGTGCTGTAATTAGAATGAAAATGTAACACGGTAGTAATCTATGCATACGCTGTTGAACGCTAAACATCTCTTGGTACAGACATCGTTTTGTCCCCTGGTGCATTTTTCATTAGTTAACAGAATTAATCAGAGGGTAAGCTTCCCACATTCTACTATTTTTAGTCGATGATGGGAGTTTACTTTTCAGGACGTTTGTTCTTGGCCCACACAAAGTGAGTGAGCACCTTGATTTGGGAAATGATAACTATGATCTGAGTGAGTGAAGTAAATTTTGTTTATTCATTTCAATTTGTTCTGCAGATTAGTTTTTCAGGGTTTACGAATCACTCCCCCCCCCCCCATGATGAAATATTTGATCGCTCTTGTGAGAAGTGAATGTAAATAAGTTCATGGTTTTAATTCATTGTAATTTCACAGTGGAATATACTGCACATGACGAATTACATAAGCCAATCAAAACGAGGCATTTTGGGGGGTTATTTGTCATTCTAAGACATTAGCATCTTTAAATAGTCATTTTGTTGTTTCTGAGCATGTGTTTTTAGAAATATTGATTGATGAATTTCAGCAAGATATTTTGTCTAAAGATGGAAATATGACGTTTCAGTGCAATACTCACCGCATGCACTACATTTGACCTGTCAGATAAGCTACTTTGATAATAAATTGTTGCCATTTAAATTCCTGGAGAAAAAAACTAAATGCTGAAACATTTCTGATGGATCCTGACTATTTTTCTGCCTCATGCTGTAGTGCAGGAGCCCTGCTATTCGCTGCCTCTTTAGTCCTTCTCCTCCTGTCAAAATCTCTCACTGTTCACCTTCAAGGCACCTGCTCGGCTGTCAGACACCACTTGTCAAACCGACACTTAGTATTCACATCATTTCACTATGAAAATAAAGACATATATATATAGACAATGTCTATTAGACATATATATAGACATATATAGACATATATGTGTATGTATATATATATATATATATATATATATATATATATACAGTATCTCCCACAATGTACCATCGCACCCCAACCCTCACCACACACACCCACCACACGCACACGCACGCACGCAAGCACGCACACACACACACACACACACACACACACACACACACACACACACACACACACACACACGCACACACGCGTACCTACCCAAGTACCCATACCCCTTCAAAAACCAGGCACGTACCCTCAGCATTTTCAGTAATATTTTCGGATGGTTTAGTAGATAGTGATGTAACCTCTGTCAAAACAGGAAGTGTCTCCTTCTTTTTTTCCCTTCTTTTTTTGTGCTGGGGCTTTGAACAAAGAGCTTGAAACCCTCCTGTGTGCCGGAGAGCAGCGGGGCACTGTGCATCAAAATACCAGCTCAGGTTGAAAGGCACAAAATAAGGTCAGTGTCACTGCGCTGCATTATTAATAGCCTCACTGTTTATCTCCTCACCCATTGAATCCGTGCACGGGAAAGATGCTGCCTCCCCTATGAAATATTGATGCAATTTCGTAGCTTTACATCGAAGGCGGGAAAAAATTGTAAAAATGAGGAATGGAAAACCTGGTGGTTCACACGCTGGGGTGGTATGTCGACCCGGTTTTGGTTTAAATTTTAAGACAGCTGCACACAGGTGCATAAGGCCTTAGCATGTAGAGCTAACAGGTTGCTAGTAGTCAGGTCTACTACACCTGACTGGTGTGTACACATCCACAACCTAATGGTTGTGAAGGGGACAATGAGCAGGAAGCTGAATGTTATCTTGGAGAGGAGCATGTTCACATTGTTCAGCCACAGACTCATCCCTCCTCGGCACACCACAAAGCAACATTTGTGGTGGTCCTTTGTGCCAGTAGTATCAGGCTCCGCAGCCAAGCTTGACCCCCTTATGAGAACTTATGACCTGCTCTGTTTGTTACTGACTATGCACTTTTTGACTACTGACTCCTGCATGGACTCTGGCACACTTACATGGATGTTCATTGCAAAACTTTGACTTATGCCTGATGTTGATCGTGGCAACTTTCAACGCCATAGTCCCAGCCAGACTTGACACTTTATGCTCAGAGACCTTGAGCTGCAACCAATCATGCACGACCGGCTACTAGACTTCCTGACAAACTTCCGGCAGGTGGTTAGAATGGGCAACATCACATCTCACTCCCTGACCGTCAACACAGGAGCCCCCCAGGGATGTGTGCTGCTGAGCCCTCTCCTCTACTCCCTGTACACACACAAATGCACAGCCACACACAGCTCTAATGTCATCATCAAGTATGCTGATGACACTACAGAGATGGACCGGATTGCCGACAACGACGAATCCGCCCACAGGGACGAGGTCACTTCATTGGCACTCTGGTGTCAGGAGAATAACCTCACTCTCAATGTCAACATGACCAAGGAGCTGATCATGGTCTACAGTACACAGAGGAGAGAGCATGCACTTATCTTCATTGCTGTGGAAAGTGTCAGAGAGTTAAAGTTTCTAGGTGTACACATTGATGAGGACCTCAAGTGGGCCACACTGAGCTTTAGTCAGGCTATGCCACCACCTGGTATGGGAACTGCACTGCCCGCAAATGGAATAACCTGCTGCGCATCGTGGGGGGTGACCTTCCCTCCATCCAGGAATTATGCGAAATGTGGTGCATGGTCAAATCTCAGTGTATCATCAAGGAAATCATCACCCTAGCCACAATCTGTTCATTCCTCTACTGTGACAAAGGCCAGGCAAGATCAAGTGTCCGAACAACCGACTTCTGAACAGTTTCTACCCGGCTACCATCAGACTGTTGAACAAGGTCTGGACAAAGCCTGCCGCCAGGCTGGACTGTCACACTGGAATACTTTCCCTTATGTTGCTCTAGTCTTCCTATGCTGGATTACCTTCCTGTGGACTACACCCAGACTTCCTCATGTAGATTTACTGCTTTTTTCCCCCATGTGAAATGTGAATATGTGGTTAGCACCTCCCCTTGTTGCACAAACTTAAGAACACTGTACCTGCTGCTACTTTCTTTACCCTCGCCTCAGGGCGGCATGTTATGTATATACTGTACCTGCACTGATGCTAATGTTCCTAGAAGGACATGCACACACCTGTATACGAATGTTCTAAACATCATGTACATACCAGCTACTTACTACACATGCTATCTGTATGTATGCACTGTATATATCTGTGATTATTTGACCTGGTTGTATCCTGTGTTTGCTTCTTTTCTTCTTACCTCTCCTGCTCTCTCTCTTCTCACGAAAACTGCAAATTATGGAGCGTACACAAAAAAATTATCTCACCGCCACTTCTTCACACCCGAAAACCTGTGAGGTGACAATAAAGATGATTGTGATTCATACAGTACATGTGCGCTCAAACTCCAGTAGTGGCGCGTTTGTGAGCAGCAGGACATGATCATTACGGCATTAGACATTTAGGGAAAACAGAAAGTGGGCTTTGGGGTGTTACTGTGTGAGAAATAGTAGGTGTGGCGTGACTGTGAGCAGCATGCAGGGTCATCATTTGGCTACTGTGTGTAGCAACATCAGCATGTACAGTACAGTTCACATGGTAGTATCTTCACCATAGCACATAATCACTCTCTTTTGTCTTGTGGCACTTTCATGTTAAAATTATTTGCTAGTGAAGCCAAATGCCACTGCATACAGATCATACACACACACACACACACACACACACACACACACACACACACACACACACACACACGCGCACACACACACACACACACACACACACACACACACACACACACACACACACACACACACACACACACACACACACACACACACACAGCTCTCTAATGATCAACTCGCGCCAGGGTCTTTATTATCCTAGCCAGCCGGCCCAGTGTGTCTGTTCAGTGGTACTCGTGCTGTTTAAGCTGTTGTAAATCATCCCACAGTAATGGTTGAGAGATTAGCATACTATCAAAAAGCTTTCTTCATGCATGATATATCAGCATCTCAGGGCCCCTAAGTGTTTTATTGCGGTAGGGAGACCGTATCGCTGCCATAGCACTGTCATTAGCGATGTAGCGAGCGGCTACCTATGCTATAATGCTACACTATGCTAGTCAGATACCAGCCTTGCAGGATGCACTCTGGCTGAAGTTGCTAGCGTTAGCGTTAGCCAGATGTTCGTGGGGGATGCAGGGCTTGTGCTACAGGCCCATTATGGGCGCCGCCTGTCAGGAGCCATTAGGCGCCGCTCTGTGATTAATGCCCTAAGTGATTGTGTGAGTACCACTCAGGGACTGGCTCAGAGAGAGAAAGGTTATCGCCTCCACCGAGGAACACTACACTTTAAAAACCAGAGTGTTCATTTAACTCTGAAGAATGTATAAATGGAACCTTACAGGTCTATTTGGTTCCATTTGTGCACTCTTCAGAGTGGAATTAACACTCAGGATTTTACTGTGTGTAGGTGAATGTACGCCTGCGTGTCAGCCCGGATGACGATAATGAATGTGGCCCCTACATTTTCGCCAAAGCGGTTGACATACCCCCTCTCTGTCTCTCTCTCTCTCTCTCTCTGTGCGTGTGTGTGTGCAAGTGAGTGTAACTACGAGCACACATGCATGTGATATACATGTGATATATATATATATATATATATATATATATATATATATATATATTTTTTTTTTATTTGATTTTATTTGATTTATTTTAGTCTAATAGAAAAGTTGATGTATTTGCCCGCCATTTTTTTTTTACAAGTTCCGTCATTTCTAGTTTTCAGAGAAGGGGAGAAGAATAGATGTAGAAAGAAGAGTAGGGTGAATATTTTCATGTAGGCCTATTTATTTATTTCTTTGCATGTGCAAGTCGATTTGCAATGGCTGGGATTTCCTCTTCCTGTTTTGAAGAGGAAGGGAGGAGGATCCCGCTCACAGAGAGAGAGAGAGAGAGAGAGAGAGAGAGAGAGAGAGAGAGAGAGAGAGAGAGAGAGAGAGAGAGAGAGAGAGAGAGGATCTTAGGGTGCCCCCCCTCTCCCCACACCCCCCAGCTGGCTCTGCCTGCTATCTATTGTGGCCCATGAATTATTGATTGACTTTGGTAATAGAAAAAGATATAACTGTTGGTGTGCTCTGACCTGCCTCCACTGTGCTGGATATATGTAAATACCAAATAGATATGCATAATGCTTCACAGTAGTGGATTTTCAGAGGTGTACGACCGTTTGGATTTTGCTGCGATTACGTGCAGGATTTATTGAAAATATGATTAAAGTTCTCGCTTCTTGCCTGGGTGATTGCTGTTTGAGCAAAGGTTACGTAGATTATAATTTTTTGACCAAATCTCTCCTGCTGACTGAATAGGCGACATCTGTTGATCTCCACAACTGCCCGTGCAAAAACACAATTGACACTTATAGATGCCAACACCTCTTAGCAAGTAAACATTTGTAACTATCCAATACCATGATACCATCACTTCCATTTCCATTCAATTGCATGTCCATGTAACAAGTTATCCTCTGGAACGAGCGGATCCATGTGTTTCTATGACAGGTTGAAATGAGTCCATCTGCTCTACTTGTGTTCTCGTGATGCTCTCCTACCCCTTCCCACGGCAGATCAATAAACGAAACAGCAATGTTTAAACTGAATCAAATTTGCTACTTGTAGGGGGGCTTCATCCGCAGCCAACCACCATCGGTCCTCACGCATAGCTTTTTTCTTTTTCTTAACCGTATATATACAATTAAACGCCCCAGTAACCTGGGCATTTTCATTAGATTGGACCTGCAAGGGGTCCTAAACCACACATGTTTACTCCCTCGCACCCCCCCGCTCCTCACCCCGTCCAACACACCCCTCACCCCGTCCAACCCACCCCTCCCCCGTGAAGTAGAGATGACCGACCCCACACAGTAATTGCACGGAGGCTGTGTTTACATTAATTCATGAAAAACGAAGAGAGACGCCCCTTTTCATCCCCATTTCCACCTGTCACCCGTTCCATTTGCCGCGTCAGGAGAGACGGCAACTCCCCACACACAACCCCACCCAACCACACACACACACACACACACACACACCAGTCCCCTCCATCCACCCACCTCTACACCCCCACGTCACATCAAACTTGGTGCTATGATCACTAATCACTCTTACCACCATACACGCTTCCAGCCCCCCACCCCACCCCACCCCCAACTCTCCAAGAAATATCACTGCCCTGCTCGTTCCCTGGATCACATTTGATTCCCTGCTCTCACCCTGAGCGAATGATTAAGTTTTCATGCATTTGGTTCCGCCAAAATGCTATGTGCACTCAACCACATCCTGTATTGATTAGTTCTACTGCAAACAGTAGGCAGAGTGTGATATACATAATTGGACAGTTGTCTGGGGAGGGCGGGTGGTGATAATCATTCCAATGATAACCTTTCCCCCCATGGACAAGCGACACACAACCGATGGCTCACTCCCTCCTGTCTGACGTCTCCAGAAAGATAGACAGTTAACGTGTCTCTCTTTGCTACTTGAAAGCAGCGCACATAGTGAGCCGACAACAATATCGCCATGATACTGTATCTTGATGTCAACATGGAACTTGTTTGAAGGTCAGTGTGGTGATAGATAACATGTACATCTAACATTTAAGTTTCATCCTGAGTGATTTACAGCAAGTATGTTTCACTTGATAGATTACCATCATTACAAACGAACAACAGTAAGAGAGTGCAAGAAACAGAGGCATAGTGGCCAGACAGTACTCCTGTCATCCTAGAATGTCCATGTAAGATATACAGTATGTGCAATAGGACAATAAACAGGATGAAGTGTTAAGGAGAATCATGGAGGATTTCAGTTTTTTTTTACTTTTAGATATTTGTTTGTTGTTTTGTTTTGTCAATAAAAACACTTCATATATCATATTTCTCAAATCTCTTATCACGGTCAAGTAGGTTCACAATCACAAAATATCCAGAAGATAGTGATAGCCCAGGTACATGTGAAAAGATTGCTCTGTTTTAACATAAATAGCGAAACGAAACAGCATCTTAATTCTTTTAACTGTAAAAAAGAAAAAAGGGAGAAAAAAAGAAAGAAAAAAACAGCAACACAGCAGGCATTGGTGCCTTGTACATTTTATACCCAGAATATGCTTGGCTAATTAATTTCTTCAACCGTTATAATGCTGACAGTTCTACTAGTCAGAATCCTCTATCTGAGCTCCTGGAATTACATTTTCAGGGGCACGGCAGAAGATAATAGCACTCTAATCGTTTGCAGAGTAAACACTGTTCTGTTAATAAGAAAAGCAAAAAGAGACCCTTAGAGTTTGTATTTTAGTAATGAAAAGCAAACAGTGTCTGCCGCAATTGGTTGACCTGTGACATGGCAGTGATGAAATGTCCTAACTGGATCTCTGCTTAGCCATGTCTCTCCCAGGATAACGGATTCAGCCACACAAATGGAGGCCCTGGTGGGCTAGCAGCACATACATGTAATAACTCTATCAAACTCACGTCTCTGTGTTGTCACAAGGTTAGATACACACAGAGACACCAACTGGAATTTCTCATCTTTCCTACAATACTTGAACCCACCCCCACCCTTCAACTAACCTGGCTTACAATCACTGTTTTTATTTGTCATTTGACTGAATTTCAGAGGTAACCCCCTCTGTTCTTACTCTGCTCTTAGCCTGCTGCCATAGCTTTCATATTATAAAATCTTCCTCTTTGCTCTTGTTGCGCAGTGCAAACCCTCACAGGCGCATTGGTTGTTTAACATTGGCTGGGGTGGTGGTGGAGTGTGTAAAGGAGAGGTGGAGGCAGTGTGAGCCTATAAATGTAATACTATTTTCCCATTTGGAGTTGGAGTTGGAGTTGCATTGATTTGATGCCAAAGCAGGCATTGCACTCTTTTAGGCTTGCATTGAGGCTTTGGAAAGGAATCTGGGTGTTTGTAAATTTACAGTCACCGCGCGGGCCTCCCAAGCCTTAAGGCAACTCTCCATCAAACAGACTCTTTCAGACTATTTCAGACTACTTCAGACTGCAACAGACTGGTATTTGGTTGGCAAAAGTTGGCTTTTAGTCTGTCAGCCGACTTGCCATTGAAATGCTAATGCCCAGCCCAATAGACCACCGAAGTCCTGACGTCATTCGTTCATCCCCAGGTTTGCGGAAGTAATTTCTCTATGGAGAATAACATTGGGTCATCTTAGAATCGTCTCATATAAGAATTGTGGTCCAAAAATAAACAAACTGTCCCGGCGATATTGTCAGGGAGGAGGTTCTGTATCGTTTATGAGTCAGTCACTTATATTTGATACAGTCTGTTTCTGGCGAAAATGTAACTAATTCGGCGGAAGTAACATTAGCGTTTTCTCACCGTCAGTTGATGCTTCATATCCATAAGAGTCAAACCGCCGGGGTCATTTGTTTATTTTTGGAACACAGTTCTTATTTGACGCGATATTAAATACGTCTATGGGATTCAGAACGGGGGTGGAAAACTGCGAACCAGGTAGACAAACAAAGGATGTGTAAATGACGTCAGACTTCGGTGGTCTATGTGGGAACCCATTTACAAATAAAAAGGAAAAACAGCGCCCTCTGCTGTACTTGAGAGATTACTTTCAGCCTAGGGTCTCTAGGGCAGCCAGGTCTGCTTATTATAAGCGACTTTGGGCTTGTTTCCCTGCAAAGTCACTTGTAAATGGATGTTCCCAGCGTTTTTTCTTTTTTTCTTCACTGACGTGCAGTGGTGTAAAGTAACTAGTACATTTACTCAAGTACTGTACTTAAAGGGATATTTCACTTTCAAAAAAACTTTTGGTCATTTTATCGTCTACTCAGGCCTTTGTGAGTCCCCCAGACAGTTTTTAAGTTGCTTGATTCAGTATTTAGATATTTGATATTCATTTTAACAGACACGCCCCCTTCCTATACAAACCCATTGTAACTACAAACTTCATTTTAACCATGTTAGATTCATCAAAAACACCCGTCCTTGGTTCTGGTGACTCACCCTGCCCTCCTAATGTGTGAGGGGGCCGTGTTTTTCCGATCCTTTTTTAAATTTATTTTATTTTATTTTTTTATTGTATTTTATTTTTTTTTATTTTCAAAAACAAATATTAAAAATAAATGAAAAAAGTAATTGAAAAAACACGGCCCCCTCGCGTATTAGGGGGGCGGTATGAGTCACCAGAACCAGGGACGGGTGTTTTTGATGAATCTAACATGGTTAAAATGGAGTTTGAAGTTACAATGGGTTTGTATAGGAAGGGGGCGTGTCTGATTAAATGAATATAAAATATCTAAATACTGAATCAAGCAACTTTCTGGGGGGTTCACAACGGCCTGAGTAGATGATAAAATGACCAAAAGTTTTTTTGAAAGTGAAATACCCCTTTAAGTACAATTTTGAGGTACTTTTACTTTACTGGAGTATTTCCAATTCCAAAGAACTGAACATGTTCGGTCGGCTCTGGGTCGGCCGAAAAGGTCCCGAGGGACCACCCGACGGACCCCTAACCGACTGGACGACTATATCGAACGCTTCCCGACGCCAAGTTGGCCCAAAGTCGGTCTGGTGGAGACCTACCTTTATGCAATAGGACAATCGTGGTGGCCAGGCATAAAGCGGTCACACAGACAGGTCCAGATATGTCGATACACCTCTGAGGCTGCTGGCACATCAATGGAGTGGAAATGACATGTTCAGCGATCCAAGTCAAGCCAGGAAGTCAACGGTCACAGAACACATTAGTGCTGCCAACAACTTAATAGCCTGCCTGCCCTGTCTGGCTTGGCTATTTAGATGTATTTATGTATTTATGTATATATATATACATATATATATATACACACACACACACACACACACACACACACACACACACACACACACACACACACACACACACACACACATTAGTATTTTACTCCCCACTTAAAGGTAGGTTAAGTGATTTTCTTTGTTAAAATATGTGTTAAATAGCTCTATATTCATTGCTATAGAGTGTTTGTTCAGTAACAGGAGTTTCCTTGTCTCTCCAGCTCTTTGGCAAACATAAAACACGTTTTGGAACTCTCCTAGGTGGCAGGCCCTTGAGCAGGAAGCAAGCAAATTAGCATAAAGGGGCACGGCCAAGCCTGATATCCTGCTTATTCTGGCAGGAAATTAGTTTGCCCCCAGAAGTTAGAATATACTA